>NW_006159671.1:1479900-1489511 GCF_000334495.1 Tupaia belangeri chinensis | reverse complement strand
TGGGGGGACTAGACCAAGTGGTCACGGTCAGAGAGGTTACATCTTAGTCAGAGGCAGTTAATAGAGGCAAACCCCTAAATGTATAATGTTGTCAGATCGTGTTTATGAAGGAAAAAATCAGTCTGGGTACAGGCTAAGAAAGAGTGGAATGCTGCTTTTAAAGCCACAGAATGTTTCTGTGATGAGGGGACATTTGAGCACAGATCTGAAAGAAATGTGCTTTGAGACCAAGAGGATAGCAACAGGGAACCAGGGTTGATGCAGAGTGATTGAGGGTGACAGCAGAGGGAGATATCAGCCATGGACTGGATACTGAATGTCTTCCTAAGGAGAAAGTCAGAGGAGGAGTTCTTATTCTAAATCCAGAGGGAGACCAGGGTAGTGGCCTCTGAATTGCTAGCCTGCTCCCAAGCACAGAGAAGGACTGCAATTTAATGTTCCTACCCAGGCATATACCTTGAGTATGGGCGTGAACAGGGACCCTCGCCCTTTCAAAGCCCATAGGGAAGAGAGGCCCAAGGACGACCAGAGCCTCCCTGGCAAACTGAGGCCAAGAGACAAAGCTGAACAGAGCCACCAAGTTGTGGAAACTGACCCCTGGCCACGCCCCCACCCACATGTATTTCTTTCAACCTAAAAGTTAAACCAAAGGCTTCTTCTTTTTCTCCGCAGCAAAGTGCCCTTGCCAGCTGCTAGAACAGACACAGGGCCTGGCTGTGTCCAACCCCCAGGTGGTGGAGGGCCTACACATGAGCACCAAGAGGCCAGGCAAGGCAGCAGCTAGCAGCTGGCCCCTGGCATGGCATGCCTACCTCTGCAGATGGTCCCGTTCCCCACGTAGCCCGGCTTGCAGGTGCAGCTGTGTCCCTGGACAGTGTTGGTGCAGATGGCGTTCTCATCACAGTTGTGCTGCCCGCTGCCACACTCATCGTGCTCTGTATGCAGGTGAGAGAGAAAGAGATACACTTTTTCTTAAGTTGGAATCAGTGGTGTTGGAAGAGGAAGCTGAGAATCAACAAATAAGAATGACAGTGACCACCACATACAGGAACTGCATGGCCTGCCTAGCAGTTCCCATATTGGACATGTTGAAAATTTCAACCACGCTGAAAAATGGATGCTATCATTCGCAGTTTGCCAGTAAAGAAACAGTGTAGAGCAAGGACGTGGTATGGTGGTTAACGCTGCTGGATTCCATAGAGCTGAATGTGCAGTTCAAGTCCTGGACCCAGTGGCTTGAAAAACATACCAAGTGTATGTGCCTGTGTGTGTGCCCAAAATTGCTAAAGGGAAAATGGAGGAATGGGGATCACAGCATGACTGTCACCCCTTGAGGGTGATTTCTCACTTTCCTTCTTCTCTGTCCCTCTCTGGAGTACATACACACTCCCTGACAAAAATCTAAAAACAAAAAAGTAAAAGAGAAAAAAAAAAAAACCATTATGGACACATGTACATACATGTCCAAAATTCTTTTTTCTTTTTTTGGAGAGGTTTTTGCTATAGGGCCTGTGCGCTAGCCAGAAAGACATAGAGAGATAGAGAGACAGAAAGTGAGAAATTACCCCTCCCAGGGGGGAATGGCCATGCTGCAATCCTTTCTCCTTCATTCTCCTCTTGGGATCATGGGTACACATGCACATGTGCCTAGCGTGAGTTTAAGCTACCAGGTCTGGGACTCAAACCATAGTTGACTACATGGGAGTCCAGCAACATAGCCATTACACCAACTGCTGGTCCTGACATACCCAAAATTCTGAGAGGGAGATGGAGAAAAAATTATGGTGTGGCCATCATCCCCAGGGGATGCTTTCTCACTTTCTCTCTTTCTTTCCCTCTCTGTCTCTCTCCAGTGAGTGCACATGCACCCTCTGGCAAATTAAAAAAGAAAAAGAAACTGAGTGTTACAGAAGTCAGACAGCTATGGCAGTCACACAATTAGTAAGTGCTGCACTTAAAGCCATTACTTCTTTCCCATTCCGAAAGGGTTTCCAAGGAAGTTCCAGGCAGTGGCTAACAGCAAGCAACTCTGCACCCTCTCTCCTTGGAAACATTTTATAATATCTGAAGATATTTATGGATGTCAGGACTGGAGCCAAGATGTGTTATTGGAATCTAGTGGCCAGAGCTCAGGAATGCTACTGACCATGTCACAGAGAACAAGAAAGCCCACCACCACACGGGAGGTGACAGTCCAAACCAGTGATGGTGCCAAAGTTGGGAAACCTTCCTCGGAGGGAAGTAGGTAGGTAAATACTTAAGTGAATGAATGAATGAACTAATGAATGAAATCTATGTGAGAGATCCCGTGGCTTTATTATCAATAGAATAAAGAGGGTAAATGTAGAGAGGAAGGACTAGCAAACATAACCCAGCAGAGGAGCATTTATGACAAGTGCTTTTGTAAGAGCAGCGCCGTCCGTGGGAGCACTGTTGAGCAGTGGACTGAGCTGTGAGTAGGAGAAGGGTTTACTCTTGGGACTCTGTTTGAGAGCTTTTTACCAGCTTACTTCTCTTTTCCAACTAGCCCATTTCTTAGGGCTCAAAATTTAACCTCTGGTTGCCTGATATGCAGTGATATGGCTCTATATATTCAAATCACGAAGGCTGTCTTAATCCACACATTTGCTGGAAAGTGGATCTAACACTATGATATATACTAAAAGATTGTAAAGCCAAGATTTCACAGGGGACTGTGCTTTCTTCTTATAATCAGTAAATTTGTAGATTTATCCAAATGATTCTTCTGTAAGTAAATAATATGGGAAAATTTATACACTTGATTCCCTTGCGTATCTGCTAATATAACTTCTTACAAATCGGAAGGGAAATCAAGTAAGACTATTTAAATAGTAGAAGGTTATAAAACAAGAATTCAAAATCCCAACTAGAAACACCAAAGAAATAACACTAATTGGAACAAAACTAAAAGTTCAATATAGTTTGTTAAGTGAGCTGTTAAATCAATGTACCCAATCAATGGAAATATCATCCATCTTCATTAATTTTTATTTTAAACTTCCTAAGAGGGATCAAGTAATAAAGATTAAATTCTGAAATGTAGAGTTGTTTTAGTCACCCTCACACAGATGAGGTAAAGCACACACACTCCCATCTCACTGTTGACTTAACACTTGCGGTTTTCCAAAGAAAAATTTCTTTAGGTCTTAAGACCAATCTAAACTGTGAGGAACATATACAGGTCAGCAAGCAGACACCAGAAGAGAAGATTTATGAAAACATACTTCTAGTCTCTAGCACATTCCAGAAATAGTACAACGCTGTGGATGCAACCCTGTGGTTGTCTAATCAAATTTACAGACCTATCAAGTACCTAGTATGTGCATGCACAATTCCAGACAGTGTTAGGAACACACAATCTCATTCTCACTCTGACACACACACACACACACACACACACACACACGAATACATACAGCCTAAAATTATAGAACTGGATTCCAGATTCCAAGGGGTTTTTTTTAGAATTATTTCATTTTATTTATTATTATTTTGATTTGCTATAGGGCACATGCATGCACCAGAGAGAAACAAGAAAGAGAAAGTATTAGTCCAGAGCCTTAACCACCATGCCACCTGCTTAGTCCTGATTCTAAGAGTTTTTAATCTTATTTAAAATCATTTAGTAAATAGTGATAATGTTCTCTACTGGAAAGATGAGGATAGTAAATATGGTTTCTACTTACATGAACATTTAAATAGGGGCCACCAAACATCAAGATATAACTGGGACAGAGGGAGAAATGATATGAGTTATAAGTAGGTGACCTTATCTTTTAGCAGGCAAACTGGCAAGCATGGTCACACCAGATAACAGAAATAAAGGTGATCTGGACTGAGATGCCATAGGAAGGAAGAAGCTCCTTCTAATAAAAAGAAAAAGCCCCCTTGTAGAAAGGGAGTACTTAAACTGCACGTTCAGAATGGTGACGATGTTCTCATCCAGAGTTGTCCATGAAAGGCACTCTAAGGAACAGAAGCAGGTGGGGGTATGCACAGTTTTATGGAATGTTTCAAAAGCCTGGTCCATCCCTACCTATCTGGTCTGGTCTCCCAATGTTCTTGAAGCAAATCCTCTTCTCTGATGGAGTGGCCCCATCACTGTCCTGCACATACATAAGTTTGTTCCTACCTCTAGTTATTTTTTACATTGTTTTCCTGACTCAAAACACTCTACTGTTGTATTATAGTTGGAATATCTGTATCTCGGTTTGACTCTAAACAGCACATCAAACTCAGATTTTTCAGTCCCATTTTGGGACTTTCATGAAATGGAGTATCTTTACCACTTTAGTGGAAATCATATTATGACGTTTCATAATGGTATTGGTGAGTTATCATTAATGCTATAATTAACAAATTAATTTTGAAAAGAGGAACTTTAGCATATTATCTACAACCCTCCTGTTATCTGTCCAGACTTTGCTAATGGTACTGAATTTAGAGAATGCCGAACACTAAAATAAATATTTTATAAACATCATATCATTGAATTCTCCCAACAATCATATGAATAAGTTTGTTCATTTTACAATGAAGGAACTGAGATAAGAGGGCATTAAATAACCTGCCCAAGATCACAGAATTGTTAAGTAGGGGAGCTCAGATTCATGTGTAAACGCTGGGTGAGCCACCACATTGCTGAGCACTAGAAAATTAACTTGGATGAGGCTGAAACTAAACCCAAACAGGTGGGAGTAGATTATAATGCCAGAAAGAGGACTGGTTTCTTCTCGTCTAGCCACAAATTCCCACTGAGATCTCCTACATACTTCCATTAAATTATGATTCATCCTCAAAGGACAAAGGCTAGAAAACCTCCATATTTTATTATCTTTACTCAAGCCCAAGTTTTTAAAGTGACTAATACCTTCAAAACTGTGTGATACAGTATTCATGCTGGCAATATTCATTGTGTATGCTGTTATGATATACATTTATTGAATGTATGAAAAAAATTGGGGGGACTAGCAGATGCATAATGGTTACTTTGCTGGACTCCCACATGGCGAACTGTGGTTCGAGTCCTGGGTCTGGCGGCTTAGAACTTATGCCAGGTGCGTGTGCGTGTGTGCCCAAAATCCAGAGAGGAGAATGAAGGAGAAGGGACTGTAGCATGGCCATTTCCCCCCTGAGGGGTGACTTCTCACTTTCTGTCTCTTTTTCTCTGTCTTTATGGCGAGCACACGTGCCCTATAGCAGAAAAAAAAAAAAAAACTCTCTAAAAATAAATTAATAATTGAATAAAATATTTTTAAATGTATGATAGAGCTGTCCCAAAAAGGTATAATCTCCTAAAAATATCATATTCCTTTACAGTTACCAGAGATGCTGCAAAAGAGCTAAGACAACTGCTTGTGAGAGATCAATAGACATACAGGTGAAGAGCACAAAGTCGAGGGCTACCCAGCTGGCCTTAGAAGGTCCTGTGATTGCCAATAACTAGCTATGTGAATGTGAGTAAGTTATACAGCCTCTCTGTACCTTAACCATAAAATGTGAACAATAAAACATCTCCTGGGGTGGCTGTGAGGATTAAATTATGTCATGCAGATAAAACACTTATTACAACATATTTACAACTAGTAAGTGCTCTCTAGTATAAGATAGTTGATTATCATTGCTATTATATTACTGTAACTACAACTGCATTTACTAAGGGGCAAATGAAATCACTGGATAGTGGCTAAGATGTTGGGAAACCTTTTTCTTTCCTTTGTAGCCTGGCAGTTTGGGCAGAAAAGCTATGAACAGATAGACAGTTAAAGAAAATTAGAATACCTCTTGGAAAGTTCAAAGAAATATTTTCTTAGAACCAATGATTGTACCTAGGTAACACGACTGCAGAATGGCAATGAGAAGAACGTGTGAAGGGTCTCCAAAGGGTTCATGGAAATATGATGAATAAATTATGCATGGGGGCCAGCAGATGGAATGGTGGCTAAGGGAACTGGACTTCCACATGGCTGACCACAGTTCAAGTCCTGGAAATGGCCGCTTACTCTCTCATTTTGTCTCACTCTCTCACTCTCACTCTATCACTCTCTGGTCAAATAGAAAGAAAAGAGGAGAAGAAAGAAGAGAGGAAAGAAAGAGAAAAGGAGAGAAAGAAGAAAGTTAAATAAAATAATTCTTTAAAAAAACAAACAAGCAAGCCTATGCATGAATTTCAATAGTTTTACACCAAAACAAACTCTTATTTTAATTCCATTTTTCCCATGAACTTTCAGAAGCCCTTTCGAATGTTTAGGATTACTGATGTAACCTGAGTTTGGGTAGTATATATTTAGAATAGAATTTTTTTAGAACAAAGGATAATGGCTATGTCAGAAAGCTAGCCAGTAATGATAGTGATAAAGATGATACTTTCTAGTACCCTAGCGAATATTTTAGGACTCAGTATGAACTGTCATTACCACACGGTTCCTTTCTCCTAATTCTTCCTGAGACTTTCTTTAGAATGTCTCAGAAGGACTCTAACCAATCGACCTCTGTAACAGTGACCTCGACAACAATAGTCATTATCAATCAACACATTGTTTTCCTCAGTGAACTCATCAGGACTCAAACAAGCTCCTGGGGTAGATACCTCAGCTGTGGCTGTAAATGGTCAATATTTGAGATTGGGCTAGTTCATGTCTTTGCTCAGAATAATCTCTTAGGCATCTTACAAATGGTTACAATGATCTACAATGGGATATGCTAAACGGGTCTTATCATTATATTTTACAGATGAAGGAACTAAAGTTTGGAGCATAAAAGACACCTTTCTCAAAGCTCATAGATAATAAACTGTGTGTCCTATTTCTTCATTCCTATATTCTAATACCCAACTTCACTACATGAGCCAAAATGATTTCTACAATGTTGGCCACAGAAAAGGTCATTTTTTTTTAACTTTAAAAAAATACTCAGAAGAAGTTGCAAAGGAAGAATAGAGTCTCGTATACACCGCATGCGGCTTCCTCCAACAATGACATATTACACAGCTCTTCCACAATATCAAAAATTGGATGACTGACATTAGCATATTGCTATTAACTAGTCTACTCATTCATTTATACCATTTTCTAATCTGTGTTCATTTGTGATGCGTGTGTATATATATATACAATATATTCCATATATACATATACATATATATATACATATACATATATATATATAAAATATATGTGTTCGTGTGTGTGTGTGTGTGTGTGTGTGTGTGTGTAGGGTTTTGTGCTTTTTTTGAATATGTTTTTATTTCTCTGGGATAAAGGTTCAAGTGTGCAAATAAGAGGTAATTTGAAAGTGCATGTTTAGATTAGTAAGAAAGTGACAAGTGGTTTTCCAAAATGACTGTATAACTTTACAGTCCCACCAGCAGCAAGTGTGATTCAGTTTCTCTGTATTTTTGCTAGAATTTTTTTTTTTAATTTTAGCCATTCTTAAGGGTAAATAGTGATACTGCATTATGCGTTTAAGCTACATGGGGCTAAAAGTTAACGATACAGGTAAGTTTTTCACATGCTTATTTGTCACCCTGTATCTATTCTTTGGAGAAATATCTGTTCATGTCTTCTGCCCATTTAGTAATTTGATGGACTTTTTTACTGTTCAGTTTTGAAAATTCTCAATATATATTCTAGATATAAGTCCCTTGCTGAATTGGTATGTACAAACGTTTCTCTGATTAGACTTGTATTTCCTCCTCATATCACAGTCTTTGTCGATGTAAAAGGTTTTAATTTTGATGAAATCCAATTTATCAGTTTTTCTTTTATGTATACAGTGTTTTAATAGGTCTAAAATCTCTTTGTCTAATTCTATGTCTTAAAGATTTTTTTGTCAGTATTTGCTACCAGTTTAACATGGAAGCTCATAGTCCATTTTGCATTAATAATTTTTTATAAGATATGAGGTGTAGCTGGATTTTTTATTTTTTGCTTATTTATGTCTTATTCCTCAATACCATTTGTCATAAAAAGCTACTTTTTGCTACTGAATTGCTTTTATATCATTGATACCTTTGTCAAAACCCGTCATAGTCTCTCTCCCTGGTCTATTTCTTGGTTCTACAGTCGGTTCCACTGATCTGTGTGTCTGTTCCTCTGCCAATAGCATGCTTTTTTTTAATAATTATTTATTTTATTTTATTTATTCATTTATTTATTTTAATTTGACCAGAGAGAGACACAGAGCGAGTGAGCAAGAGAGTGAGAGGAGGGAGAAAGAAGGAATGTGAGAAAGCAAGCCACCAGGTCCAGGACTTGAACCGTGATCAGCCATGTCGGAGTATCCAGCATCTTAACCACCATGCTCACCTGCTGGTCCCTCTTGATAATTGTATCTAAGGAGAAAGTCTTAAGATGAGGTAGAGTGAGTCTTCTCACTTAAATTTTCTTTTTCGACATTTTCAACATTATTTCAGTTGTTCTGGTTTCTCTGCCTTTCTATGTAATATTTACATTAAACTTCTTGGGATTTGGATAGGGACTGTGTTAAACTTGCGTATCAATTTGTAGTCAGTCATGTGGTTTCTAGCACTGCAGCTCAGTTTGCTAATGCCGGAACCACCCTAAAATTGATTTTTATGTGTTCGTCCTATAGTTTGTGACCTTGCTAGGCAATCATGTCATCTATAAATGAGAACAGTTTTATTTCTTCCTTTCTAATATGCATGCTTTTTCTTTTCCTGTGTTGCTGTCTTGTGCTGGCTAAGACTTCCAGTACTATGTTGTACAGAAAGCAAACAGCACAGCTTTGTTAACAATCTTAGGGAGAAAACATCTGTTCTTTCACAATTAGGTATAATGTTAATCGACCTTGTCAATACTGGGTGGAGGTAGAGATTCAGCTCCTTCTGGGCCACACTGAAAGTGAAGTTGGGAGAAAGTTGGGAACAGCGTCACCTTGTTCTGCCTTGTTGAATCGCCAGGCTGCTGGCAGGAGTGATTCAGCTCACTGCTGAAACTCAGTGGCATTACTCCAGCAGAAGAATCAGCAACTACCTGCTTCTACTAAGCAGTTTTCCACTGTCATATGGTTAGAGTGAGTGATCTTTTCACAAAGGCATTCTATTCTGGGAGGTCCCTTTTTCTTGCTTCTTTTGCTAGGAGTGGTTAGATTTCCTGGGAGGTCTTTTTCTCTGTATCTGTTGGCAATTCTGGATTGCAGGTTTCTTCAGTGCTTCATGAAATCATGGCAGGCAAAAATAAAATTCAGGAAACTAAGCAACTGACATGTTGCTTAAGGCAGCTGGACCCTATATGGCCAAATGCATAGCTCAAGTCCCAGACCTGGTGGCTTGAGGGACTCCCTGGATGAGTGTGTGTACATGCTCAAAAGTCCTGGGAGGATTTTTGACGGAAGGAAGAAGAGAAGGAGAAAAAGGGATTGTGGCATTACCATTCTCCATAGGGGGTGATTTTTAGGTTTTACTTGTTCTGTCTCTTTCCAGCAAGCACGTAAGCTCTCTAGCAAATTAAAAATAAATAACCAAAATAAATAAATAAATTAATAAAAAGTAAGTTCGTTCCCCTGGGGCCATGATTCAAGTGTGGAAAGATGGGGCACTGGGCTCAACAATGCCCTTGCCCCCACATGCC
>NW_006159671.1:1440077-1479274 GCF_000334495.1 Tupaia belangeri chinensis | reverse complement strand
AATGTCAAGTTACTTTCAAAGGATATCCCATCAGGCTAACATTGGACCTCTCGGAAACAATGCGAGCAAGGAATGATTGGGAAAATATATTCAAAGCGTTAAGTTAAAAACAATTTCAACCAAAAATACTATTTCCTGCAAGATTATCCTTCATATGGGAAGAAAAGACAAAAACATTCTCAGATAAATAAAATCTGAAAGATTTTACCAACACTAGACCAGCTCTTCAAGAAGTTCTGAAGGGAGTACTATACTATGAATATTAAGACAAGTAAGAGAACAAAAAGTGACCAAGTAAAAGGGCAATTTAATGGTAGGGACAAGTTCTGAAATATCAATAATAATGTTGAAAGTAACAGAAAGGTCAGACAACAGTAACACTACAAATTCAACAAAAGAGAGATCACACGAGACTGAACTGGCAAAATACAATTCTATGACTTTTTTCTAAAACATTACTGATTTTCTCCTATGCTTTGTCTTCCAGATTTATGGATTTTTGTTTGCTTTTGAGTTGTTATGTTCAATAATATGTTA
Source organism: Tupaia belangeri chinensis (assembly GCF_000334495.1). Taxonomy (NCBI): domain Eukaryota; kingdom Metazoa; phylum Chordata; class Mammalia; order Scandentia; family Tupaiidae; genus Tupaia; species Tupaia belangeri. The sequence goes on along the minus strand of NW_006159671.1, from coordinate 1,478,737 downwards.
AGAAAATAGTTTAGTATGGAAGAGAGGGAAGGGAAAGGGGAAGGAAAAAATGGGTAAAAGTACACTTAACTGACAAAAAATGAGAAGCTATTTGCTGATGAAAATGTATATGGTAATATCCTTGTCTTGACTGATATGCATAGTAATTGTGTTGGAAAAAGAAATGTATACTGTAAAGATGTGATAAAATGTAAAAAATGAATAAATTTTAAAAATGACACCCCCACACTAAAAAATAAAATAAAATAAAAAATAAAAAATATAAAACCTCAGGGAACTAACAAGTTACTGTTTCTCGAGTTGCAATGTTTCTACAAAACCCACCTTCTTTTCACCTTTCAGAATCTTCCTGTATATATGTGATGCTCTATCCAGGGGTGTTTTAGTTGTAGGAGAGAAAACCTAGGAGGGAGGGAGCTACTCCATCTTGGCTGGAACAAAGTATCCAGTGTCTTTAATTTCTAAGAAAGTAGTCACTTCTCTTCTCTGCTTTTCCAAACAGTACTGATTTGTATATTTTTAAGTAGTGATTTTTGAGCACATACTATTACGAACTAGATGCTGCTCAAGTGTGTTATGTCATCTCCATGAGTTAGGTATTATTATCATCCCTATGTTCTGAATGAAGAAATGGCAATAGAGAGGTTGTAAGTGGCCTGAGGCTATGGAATGGTAAATTCAGACCAGAGTAATCACTGTCAAACCACGGCAGAAGAGTCATATTTACTCACTTTCATCTTTCCAATACAGACTGTAATCATTACTTGCTAAATTAATTTAAATAAGGAGATTAAAAGCTCTTGGAATCTAATTCTGTATTCTCAGGCTATGTGTTTGTGGGAAGTGGGGTTGGCGTGTGACAGATTGTGTGGTTCCTAACTTCGTTGAAGTTTTACTTGCCTACCCATACTTAATACCCCCTTCTTATTATTTTACTTATTTTTTTATAATCAATCCATCATTAAGTCTTGATTTTTCTCCCTAGGGATCTCCACATTTATTCCCATACATCTATTTCCATTGCCACCACCCATAGCCCAGCTACCATCATCTCTCACTGGAGACACTATGGAATAGCTTCCCAATGAATCTCCTCACATTCAGTTACCCACTTTCAATTTATTCTCTGTACTACACTTAGAGCAATCTAAATCCTTCAGGAATTCAAGGCTGATCAGTTGGCCACCCCAATTCTTTCCATACATTCCTTGTAGACAAACATTTTTAACACAACCTCCAAAACCCAGCATGAGTTTATCCCATCTAACTTCCCACTACGAATTTGTTTTATTACACCTTATCTTCCCTTCTCCAACCACACTGGTTTCGTCTCCTTCCTCAAGGTCCTCACTCCCTCTTGTCACAGACATTTTTCTATGTTCTTCTCTCTTTACCCTAGGTACTATTTGCTTCTTCTTGAGATCTCAGCACAGCCCTCTCCTCAGAGAAAGAGCTCCTAGTATGTTTGGCTGAGGGCATTTTCCCTGTAACATTCTCATATGATACCCAGTACCTCCACTACACAGCTGTAATTTACCGATACTAGCATATTATGGATGTCTTCCTTTTCTACAAATCTCTTGATAACAGAAGTCGTATCTTTCTTTAACTCCAGCTTCTAGCAGAGCTACTGAAATTTGATACAAGTATAACAAATAGCAATTTATAAAATAAAGGAAAGGAAGAAGGAATAGAGAGAAGGAGGAAGGAAAAGAGGACCAAGTTTAAAAGAGTGTGATTTTTCTGGGACCAGCAGTTAGTGTAATGGCTATGTCGCTAGACTCCCACATAGTCGAACACAGTTCAAGTCCCAGACCCGGTGGCTTAAACTCATGCCGGGTGCGTGTGTGTGATGGCCCAAGATTCCGAGAGGAGAATGGAGGAGAAGGGATTGCGGTGTGGCCATTCCCCCTGGGGGGTGATTTCTCACTTTCTGTCTCTCTGTCTCTCTCTGTCTTTCTGGCGAGTGCACGCGCCCTATAGCAAAAACCACTCAAAAAAAAAAAAAAGCATGTTTTTTTTTTGGCATCAAAAGCTGCAGAGTGGTCAAGGAGAATTAAGACAAGGAAAAGATCATTGAATCAGACAACTGGGAGAAAGTAAGAAGAGAAAGCTTAATATACAACCAGGTAATGACACGTGAATGAGTGAGTGAGTTACACAGTGACTCTGTGGGAGGAAGAGAGAGGGATGTGGTTTTAGGAGCCCTCTTTAAGGCAGCCCATTTCTTTCATGAAGAACTGCTGAAAGGAGCCAGCACATGGTGTGGTGGTTAAGAGGCTAGACTTCCACGTGGCCAACTGCAGTTCCAGTCCAGGACTTGGCAGCTTGCTTTCTCACTCCTCCCACTCCCAACATCTGTCCCTCTCTGGTGAGCACACGTGCCCTATAGCAAATTTTTAAAAAATAATTCTTAAAAAAAAAAAATAACTGCTAAGGATATCATCCACATAAATATCGGGCTGTCAGGAAAGTCCTGATGACCAACCATATATCTGATAAGGGACTTTAATCCAGAATATATAAAGAAGTTTTACAATTTAATAATGAAAAGCCCAACTGAAAAATGGGAAGAGAATTTAAATAAATATTCCTCCAAAGAAAATGCACAAATGACTAATAAGCACAGGAAGACATGGTCAGCATCATCAGTACTTAGGAAACTTCAGAGCTCACCCACAGTGACGTACCACTTCATGCCAATTAGAATGGCTATAATCTCATACCCTTTCTCTGGTTTTCTGCCCCATCAAGATCCTGGGTGGATCTTGAATCCTGGTTGGCCATATGGGATGTGGCCTTCTCTGCACAGTACTTAACTGCTGCCCTATGGGGTCAGTTCTGGATTACATTTTAATAAGACTGTTAAACATTATTAAGAGAAAGTTCTGAAATAAGTTAACATTTTTATCTTCCTGTCCAAGTTATAAAAAGACGATGTAAAGACTCATCAGAATTTATATATGTAAAAAATGTACTTTAAAAAATGAGAATTAAGAATGATAATAAGCATATAGATAATCAAGAATGATAGGTTCTTTGAGGGAGGAAGCCCTGCTGGTACTCTGCTAAGCTCAGGTGCAGAGATCTTTGCCAAGGACAAGTAACTAATTACTGGGAACCTGTAATTTTGTAAATTTATTTACTATATTTTATTTTATTTTCATTTTTTTATACATTCAATCACTATACTTCACTTAGCTTATCAAGTGACTATTCTAACATAAATGTACTTCACACCAGTCTAGATGAGGATACTATGCATATCATCATCAACAGATGATAATCCATTTCTGTGTCCCATGAATGTCTTGCTTCTTTTTTCTCCTTAATGGCTTTCCTCAGACTCTCCTACTTCTCCAACTCTCTTTTCACACTAAATCTAGTATCCATAACCATTTTCCATGTTTCTATATCCTCTAATCTTTCAGTTTCAGCCATAGAGTGTGAACTGTCAGTAATATATTAAGTGGAGGCATACAATGTCTTTCATTCTTGAGTATACTAAAAATTTAATTCTGCGCTTTGGGATACACTACTTTAAGAGCCTCAGGACCAGCAAATGGTTTAACAGTTCTATCACTAGACTCCTATGTAGTCAATCACAGTTCAAGTCCCAGACCCAGCAGTTTAAAACTTATGTCAGGCATATGTGCGTGCATGCCCAAAGTCCCAAGAGAGAATAGAGAAGGGATTGTGACATGACCATCCCCACTGGGGAGGGGGGTGATTTCTAGCTTTCTGTCTCTCTGGTGAGCACACACACCCCATTGCAAAAATCTCTCTTAAAAATAAAAGACCCTCAGAGTCAAGGCCAGGAAGTGGTGTCGTGGTTAGGGTACTGGACTCCTTCAGGGTCTACTGTGGTTTGAATCCCAGATTTGGAGGCTTGAAACTCCATGCTGGGCAAATGTGCATGCATGCCCAAAATCCTGAGAGGAGAATGGAGGAAAAGGGATTGTGGCATGGCGCTCACCCCTGAGGGCTGATTACTTGCTTTCTATCTCTCTGTCTCTCCAGTGAGCACACGCACCATGAAGTGAACATCTCTTTCACACACACACACACACACACACACACACACAAGCCTCAGTGTCTTAAATCCTCCCTCTCTGAGGTGCAGCTACTTTATTCTAACCCATGTATACCTTTCCAAACATCAACTCCTATAATCCTAGGTCTCTCTGGATGATTCAGTCTCTAAAAATGTATAGTAACACATTTGCCACTGCCTCAGTGACAAAGAGACCTTGAATGTCCATGACTAGAAACTGTCCTTGATTCAAAGCCCTGAGTAGGGTTATGAGAAGAATGAGATGGCAGTAGACCTGCAGAGAAGATGTGGAGAGGTGTAGAAGGGAAGTAGCTCCCATCCTTTCTAAGTCCTCTATACCAGTAAGAAATAAAACACGAAGTAGTAATCAATCACATGCTTTTCTACATGGACATACAGCATTATCTATTAAATATCACAGCCTTTGCACATATTTATCCATATGGAGATAAAGTCTGTAAGAAAGTATGTTAGGTCCAGGTATGGTGGGACAGCAGTAGCAAAATGTGCTGCAATGCTGGAAACCACATGGAAGATCAGGGTTTATTTCCTGGATGAACTGCACATGCTAAGAGCATGAAAGTACATGAATGTCCATGATCCTAGCTGACTAGGAAAGGTTGGGGAGTGTGAGCCTTGGAAGAGAGTGCTTGTCTTTCTGTCTCATACAATAAGTAAATAAGCTTTTAGAGACCAGCAGATGGCATCATGGTTATGTTGTGTGACTCCCATGTAGTCAACTGTGGTTCGAGTCCCGAACCTCGTGGGTTAAAATTCATGGCAGGCTCTTGTGCATGTATGCCCAAAATCCTGAGAGGAGAATGGAGGATAAGGGATTGTGGCATGGCCATCTTCCCTGGGGAGTGATTTATCGATTTTTGTCTCTCTGTCTCTGTGTCTCTGGCAAGCATATGTGCCCTATAGCAAAAATTCTCTTTAGAAAAAGTACATTAAATAATTGCAGTGATTCACACTGGAAAATTGGATAGAGGATAAATGAGAGACACTTACACTATTTTATTCACATTGTACTTTTGAATTTTTTACAACCAACATGTATCCTTTATTACTAAACAATAGAGGGTCTTTTGTTTTGTTTTAAGAAGAAAGAAAATAAATGAGGAGATGTAAGTCACAGGATACAAGGTTGTAGACATATAGGATGAACAAGTTTAGACATCTAATATACTATAATTAATAAAATTCTATTGTTTTGGAGATTCCTGCTAAGTAAGCAGTTTTTAGCAGTTCTTGCCACAAACAAAAAATAATAGAATGGGTAATTGTTCTTTTTTTAATGGGTGAGTTGAAGGACATAATAAATTGCTTCACTATACTAATCCATGATACACACACACACACATACATATATATTCTATATCTCCTATAACATCATGTTGCATACCTTAAATACACACAGTATAATAATAGATTTAAGTAGAAAGAAGAAGGTGGATTACAGATGCATCTAAAATTTTGTGGAAAGAAACGAAGCTTTGGAGCTGAGAAACCTGGATGCAAACCCCAGCACTACCTCTTAAAGGAGGTTTGTCCAATTCTCTGGGCTCTAGCTTCTGAATGCAATAAATAATATAGACAACAATATTGTAAGTAAAGAGTTTAGTAAATGGGCTTAGTCTTTGTTTCCTGCACTCTGAACAGATTCTGCTACAGTGGAGATAATTGAAATAATGAATGCTCATGGGAATAAACTTCATAAAACATTTGGTTTCATTACTAATACACAGTAGGTGCTCCAAAATGGCAGAGGCCACCACCACTGCCACTGCCACCATTATCATCAACGGCATCATGTAGTATAGGCTGAGTCTGTGTTTTCCATGAAGCCTTCCCCTTTTGCTCGGCGTTTTGTTACTTTATTTTATGTGCCCTAGGCTCAAAGACCTCATGGCATTCTGGAAAAAGAAAGAATTTGGGTCCAAATCCAGCTTTACCACCTGCTTGCTTTGTGACCTTAGTAAGTGTACTTACTGTCTCTGAGTCTCAGTGTCATCCTCACCTGAAAATGTGAGCAATAAGACACATTGCACAGAGCTGTTAGAAAGATTAACTGAGAGAACATGCAAGAAGTGTCGGGGGCTAGAAGGTGGGGTAGTGGAAAATATGACACTCCATGAAGCAATCTCACATGGGAAGGCTCCAGGTTCAAATCTGAAGACCTCCCTGAGTATGCTGGGCATATACTTGTCCATGTTCCAGGGCTGACTGAAGGCTGGGGGTGGTCACAGTGTCAGACCCTGTTGGGAGTGCCCTCCCTCTCTCTTTTTCTCTCTCTCATGCTAGTGAAAAAATAATTAAATAAGCTTAAAAAATATTAAAGTGTCTAATATCACACCAGGGAAGTAATACAGAATCAGGAATTGTTAGTTTTGTTCCACAGGGATGACTTAGAAATGCATCATTAAACTACAAAATTAATGAAGAGCTGAACTGTGGCCCAATGTTTCAGAGTTTATTTTAACACACCTAGTCCAACAGGAATACCCACAACTAGAATAAATGAAAGAGGCAAAGCTGTTTGCTTGACTTCTATTTTATGTAACAGTCACATGAACATCCCCAAAGCGAGCTTTATTCTGAAGCCCTTTATCTCTCTACTGTGAGGAGACTGGCTTGTGATTCTTTTGGTTTCACAACTACCTAGAGGAACTCTGAAGAAAAATGTCTACAAATGAAACATGGAGAGAAAAATAATGCTGGGTTAATATTTTTCTTTATCACAGAAGTTTGCCTTCTCCTTCAGGAATTGTCAGTGTGGAAGTGTTATTCTTTCCTTTTCTGAAACAAGGTGATAGCACAGAAAAACAAAAGGAATCTGGGAGAAACACTAACAAAAGGTACAAATCTTGTCCTCCCCTTCATCAGCAATGGTGACTCTTTGTATAGATTATCTAGGTCTCGGTTGACTTATGAGATTCCAAAGAAAAAGAGGATAAAAGCCAAGGGCAACAGAGAACCCTGAAAATTTATTATTCCTATTACCCTCCTTCTCAACATATTCCTTCATTCCTACTGAATTCTTCCTCTATACCCAATATAGATGGTGGAATAATGATCCCTCCAAATTCACATCTACCAGGAACCTCATGTGGCCTTATTTGGAAATAGGATATTTTCAAATACAACATTAGGATAAGGCCAGACCAAATTGGTGTGGGTCCTCCTAAGTCGAATGACTGCTGCCCTAGTAGGAAGAGAAGAACACACACATTAATGCACAGAGTGAAGGCGGCCATGTTTAGATGAAGCAGAGAATGAAGTGATATTGCCACAGGTCAAGCAACAAGAGGAGTCACCAGAAACTGGAAGAAGCAAGGAAGGATTCTCCCCTAGAGCTTTTGGAGAGAGAATGGCCTACTAACTCCTTGAGTTTTGACTCTGATCTCCAAAATTATGGGAGGAAAAAAAAAAATGTGTCAGTTAAGTCACTGAGTGTATAACAATTTGTTACAATAACCATAGGAAACCAATAAAATCAAAATAATTTTTCACACCATAAGTGCTGAGTGAGCACTAAGGAGCACTCCCAATGACTTTCACTATTTCCCGGAAAAGGGACCCTAGTAGATAGGGAAGATGACTGTGGACACATGGCCATAATTACATCATTTGACCGAGTTTGAGGGATAAGGGAAAGAATAAGATTTTTAAAGACAGACAAACTGAGTTGGAACTACAGCCTAACATGAATCCACTGTAAAAGCCCCCTGAAGCTCTTATTACTGGGCCTTGTTTTCCATCTTTAAATCAGAGTACCACCTACTGTGCTGATTATGAATAATGAGAAAATATAGTTTGAAAGGTCTGCACAGCACCCAATGTATAAAGACGCTTAATAATTACTTGCTTGTGAAAGAAAAAAGAAAATAAGCTAAGTTGAAAACTAGAAACAAAAAGTATAAACCAGGTCAAATACTATGAAAAATGTCACCCTGAAAATGTAAAAGGATATTGTTATTGGGTGATTTTTTTGCTTCTGTCTCTCTCTGGCACCCTATAGCAAAAAAATCTCTCTCTCTAAAGGAAAAAAAAAAAGGCTTTTTAACATTAACCATGACTTTCTGTGGATAAGCAGCTCACTGTGTATGACTATGTGCATTTCCATTGTATACATATGAACCAAAAGATTTTTCTATTTTCTTTTTGATAGTCTGGTTCCTTCAAGTGTGGGGTATTATGAATAAAGATACTAGAAACATTAATGCATATGTCTTTTTATAAACCTTTATCTTCATTTTCCCTGAAAGAATAAATGTTGAGTAGCTATATGCTAAATTATTTTTAATAAAAATAGCTTTATGAAAGAAAAAAAAAAAAAGAGGCTCAGAAGACATCCTACTCAGCTGCCTTCATTTTCTGATGAGTTTTCCTGGGAGTATGTATTCTATTAAAAGCAATATTCCTGGAGCATACGAGAGAACTAGGCTTTCTCAGTCTTTTTGGTCGTGGGGTTTTCTTTTTTGCTTGAGTGCCGCACAAATGGTTGTTGTGTTGCAGGCAGTCTACTACCACAGAGAACGCAATGCCAGAAATTTCCCAGATACCCTCACTACGAAGTTGGCTGGGAGCCCAGTGGACATGAGGTAACTGCTGGGAAGTTTATGTGATTGAGTCCTTTCATAAATGAAGAGGAAGAAGAAAAGGAGAAAGATGAAGAGAAATACACCACAATTCTATGGCCCTCTCTCTTCCCTTGGGTTGTCTACTTTCCCTCCAAACCGGACATACTAAGAACTTAAAAACTGACTTTAATAGTATACTAGGCACAGAGAATATAATGGCAAAGACAGTCACTGGTCCTGTCCTCACAGATTCTACAATCTAGAGACAGAACAGACCATGCTAATCCCAGATGGTGAAAGCTGGGACAAGCGGTAGGCAATAATGCACAGCAGAGGAGCACGGTCTAGGAGAGGGATCAGAGAAGACTTTCTGGAGGATTCAGTGGGAGTTAGCTAAGCAAAAATGAATCAGAAGATAGATTTTGAAAGTGTTAAGAGGCCAGCAGGTTGCATGGTAGTTAAGGCACTGGACTTCCACATGGGTGACCACAGTTCAAGTCCCAGACCTGGCAGTTTGCTTTCTCTCTCCATCTGTTTCTCTCTGGTGAGACTACATGCCTTACAGAAAATTTTTTAAATATAATAATAAAAATAAATAAATAGGGTCCAGCAAATGGCACAGCGGTTATGTCACAGGACTCCCACATGGCCAATTGTGGTTAGTCCTCGACCCAGTGGCTTGAAACTCGCACTGGACATGTGTGTGTGAGTGTCCAAGATCCCAGGAGGAGAATAAAAAAGAAGGTATCGCAGTGTGGCCATCCTCCCAGAGGGTGATTTCTCATTTTCCCTCTCACTGTGTCTCTCTCCCCCTCCTGGTGAGCACATGCACCCTAAGCAAAAACCTGTAAAAGTAAATGAATGAACAAATGTTTAAAAATAATAAATAATTCTTTAAAAAGAAACGAAAAGAAAAGAAGTGCTAAGTCCAAACTCCAAAGCAGTACCAGTCCTCTCCTGTGAGTCACTACTACAAAGGGACAGATCTAAAGAAATTGCCTCCTTGTACTCTGGAATGGAATGCAAGGCAGAAAAATTAACTCTTTATGTACACAGCGCGCACATAGTGGGCCAACGTGGCTCTCCAAAGGTAAACAATGCTGCCTGACAGACATGTGACACACATATCTCTACCTGATGTTCATGGGTAATAACAAATACCACTTTCTTCTCTGTGTCTACAGCAGATTTTCCCAAAAAGTCTATGTAGTGTCTCCCATTCTACAGGGTCTACAATGGAACCTCACCCTCCCCAGGAAAGAGATCTAATAATCTAATTACTATCACATTGAATCTGAATTGGCCATAGAAAGTTGTTTGCAACCAACAGAATGCTATTACTTCCGAGGCTTGATGAGAAGAAGTCTGGCAGCTTCTGGAATGCTGGTTCTCAGTGTATGACTGTTTGGGACTCAGATGCCATGCTGTGAAAAGCCAATGACACATGGAGAGACAGATGGACATACTCCAGTCAGTAGTCCTGGCTGAGTCTAGCCTTTGAAAAATATTACCACAGGTACCAAACATGTGAGGTAAGAAGCTTGCACTAATTTCATTCCCCAGCTATTAGAGTCCCCTCAGCCCTGAAACCCTCCTAGCTAAAGCTCAGATACTAAGAGACACAAACTATCTCTGCTGGTTCCTGTCTAGATTACTGACCCACAGAATTTATGAGCATAGTAAAATGTTGTTTTACACCACTAAGTTTGAGGTGGCCATTCTATAAGAGTAGATAAACAGGACAGTACCCCTGGCTCTAAGCCAAGGGCATGGTGTGAAATAGCAGCTCAAGGAGGTTTTGTGGAAGTGGGATGAAATGAAAATCAAAGCACCTCTACAGACTCTGTATTTATTCCTCTGAGACAGTCTCCCATCTTCAAAGAGAGGCTGATTAGAGGGTGACTCACTCTGTCAGGTGCCTCACACTGCCTTTACTCGGCAATCTTCAGTTCTCACCTAACATACATGAGCCCTAAAATAAACCCACAGAAGGGGCAATTTTGCAGCAATCAAAATACATTTCATCAACATCATCTCTGTGATTTCCCAGGGAAAGTCATTGCATCTGTTCAGAGTGCTGTCAAAACCTGTCACCAAATTCTATTGGGTTGTCAGAAAAGTCATGACGTATTTTTCTGTTTTCCTATGTAAAAAATGCATCATGACTTTTCCAACAACCCAATCCATCTAGTTCCTCTGGCTGATTATGTGTGAAAATCTATTAATGAACGAGGAAGTTAAAAATCATACCAATAAAGCCAAATTTTTTTGTAGACAATTCATAGGATCTCAGGAGCAAAAGGAGACACAGTTTTGTCCTTCCCAGAGGTCAGAAAGTGTAGTGATTGGAAACCTGAATGCTAGATTCGCAATCGTAGGTTCAAATCTCAGCTCATTTACTTAAAGACCTTATAAACTTACATTATTTTTGTTTTCTCAAACTGTTTCATTTTTAGTAAAAAGAAGGCCAATATAAAGATTAAATGAGACAATGATTATATGAAGTTATTCAAATATTTATCATGTACCTCCTTAAGTATTTGAATTATTCTGAGAACAGAAAACGAAATGGTGGCTCAGCCTCTGTTGTGTAGCCAACAGCAGTCTTTGACTGTGGAGCTGGAAGTCACGTACTGACCGTGGTTTGAGTCTCTGCCCTGGTTGGCCTAAAAATACACCAACCTACCCAGGATCCTGTGGACTGGAAGACGGAAAGAAGGGGACAGCGGTGTGACTGAGTTCTGAGGAGAGTGCTTTCCTTCACTCCCTCCTCTTGTACATGTGTTCTATTGTGAATTTTAAGAAAAAGAAAAGATGATGAACTAATGAGATACATAGCCTACTATGATAAAGCTCATAGTCTAGGGACCAGTAAATGGTATGGTGGTTAAGGAGCTGGACTTCCACGTGGTTGATGACAGTTCAAGTCTCGGACTTGGAGGCTTGAAAATCACTCTTGGGTGCATGTGCATGTGTGTCCAAAATCCCAAGAGGAGAGTAGAGGAGAAGAGATTACAGTGTAGCCATCCCCACTGAGGGACGGAGGAGAGTGATTTCTCACTTTTTCTCTCTCTTTCTTTGTCTCTCTCCAGCAAGCTCACACTTCCTATAAGGGGAAAAACAATCTTCTCAGCATTAAAATGAAGTTTGAGAATCACAGAGCTACCAGGTCTTTTCTGCTTAACCCTCCTTTCTAGCTGTTGGACAAGATAAAATTAGGAATAAAACAACCAAGCCCATTCCTATTAAGGAGCCAAGGCTTGATTGGTTGATGGACTTCAGACTGTCACTATTTCAGGGCTCAGTTCAAGCCTGGGGGTAGATGGGCAGGTGTCAAGGGGATAGTCAGAAGCCTGAAGGCCACAGTAGCAGGAGAAGGGGTCCCTAGAAACACTGTCCAGTAACTGACACTATGAGACTTTATGAGTTTCTCCTTTAAATATTTTAATCATGTCTAAAGGTCTATGTGGGCATCCTTTCATTTGCTTCATAGCTGCAAAATCTTCCTACGTGAAGGACACTGACATTATAAGCATTAGGCTCAACAGGGGCGAAATGTGATGGAATGGCAGTGATTTACTCTGTGAGGCTCCCCATAGAGGAAACCCAGCAGAGTCAACATCTACTCCTTTAACATCTACAATGCAAAGAATGTCAAGTATAGACATCATGAGATAGCTTTTTCCATAGTGTTTTTTTAGATTCCTAGGAATCTAAAAATCTGATATTGACTTCTCCCTGTGCAGTGTCAACAGTGAAACCACCAGTCCCTAGAACCATCCCTTCACTTCTTGTTCAAAAAAAATTTTCAAGACTATCTAATGAAATGACTTCTTATCTATGATATTTTCTGATGCTTGGTAATTTTGCTCAAACACAATTCAGAACTTTCCATTATTTCCTGGCCATGAAGTCCCTAAAACACTTGTGCTTTAAATTTACTGAAAATTAAATACATTCCTTTCAGAATAACTTTTGCATTTTTGAAATGCCTCTTTTTTGTCTGATAGCTATGTGAAAGATGCTGACTGGCTCTAAAATGCAAACAAGTTTTCAACATTCATTGATTTATTTTTAAGTTATCTATCACAAAATGACATTTCAAGCTGTTCCCTCAGTATCCAGCTCTTCAAAAATTACCCCATTTATGGAACCAGTAGAAGGCATAATGGTTACATTGCTGGACTCCCACCTACTTGACCATGGTTCAAGTTCCAGTCCTGGTTGCTTAAAACTGAGGCCGGGAACATGAGTGTGCATGCCCAAAATCCCAAGAGGCCATCGTCTCAAGAAGGGGGAGAGGGGAGTCTCACTTTCTGTCTCTCTGGCAAGCACACATGCCCTATAGCAAAAATACCTCTAAAAAATTGCCATATTTCATGCATTTCCTTTGCATTATTGGGAGATACTGCCACTCGTTTTTGATTTACCTGAGAGTATCCAAACTGCCAAACAACTCAAATTTAAATTTTTCTGTCTCATTTCAACCTCTCTGAAAGGAATACTTTTCTTGGACAATATAAATCAACTATTTCCAACATCGAAAATTACCAATGGAGGCCAGCAAGTAGCTTAATCATAGGGGAAATGGATTCCATATGACTAACCATGTGGTTGGAGTTCTCACCTGCAGATTGGAGAATACGCTGGGCACACATGCACTCATGCCCAAAATCTTGCAAGGAGGGAAAAATGGAGAAGAAGGGACTATGATGAGATCATCTTGTGCAGGGTATTTTTCCTCCTCTCTATCTGTCTTTTTCTGGTGAATGCACACACCCTCTGGCAATTTAAAAAATATATATATCCTATTTATCATCCCAATCTAAACTTTTGGATTTTCATATATCAGTAATCAAATATCAAATTTCCCCCATGCTCCTTATATATAACTCATGGTTAGAAGAAAAGATGAAAACAAAACTCTTTCCAAGGTACGTGTCAGACTCACATTCATTTTAACTCTTTAAATGGTTATCACTTCTCAGTGATAAATGATTTAAAAACAGTGATGAAAAGGCCTACAAAACCTCCATTATTAAAGACCCTGAGATCCCCACCTTGCTCTTTCTCCTGACACTGCACAATGTCCAAGTACATTTTGTGAAAACTTTCTTCCAAAGGGGAGTTGAACCATCTCAAATGCTTCATCTAAAATAACCTCTATTGATTAGACCATTTCTTTACCCAGAAAAGGATGGCCACACCCCTTTATTCAACATTCTGTAGTTTCTGCTATGCTCTGATAGAGACTTTAAACAAATACCAGCTTCATACACTCTATACAGGAAACAGCAATTTGAAAAATTTAACACCACAATATGTCCTTTAATTGTACCCATTAGTCAACTGAAAATAAAAATGTAATAATTAGCTATAATACCATATATTTCCATATGTTTTTAAAAATGGAAATATAAGTAATTATAATAATAGCACCATGTCCACTTGTTATAGCTTCCATACACACACACATACACACACACACACACAGTTAATGTGTGCTGACCTCAGTAAAGGAATACTGTTAAAAGAAAACAAGATAAGTATTAATTCTCTCTGCCTGAAGTTAGCTATCCAAATGTATGTTAAAGTAAAACTCCTGATAAATATTTGTTAAATGTTTAATCATTTGCATACAGTACAATGAGAACTTTGATCACCTATTGAAAATTAATACACTTTTGAAAATACTCTAAGTGTGCTTAAGAGGAGATACAATAATTATATCCTGACCAAATACGTGATTCTACCACTTCATCTTCAATTAAATTAAATAAATACCTTTGAGTTTACATTTCAACATTATAAGAAAAGGTTGTAATTAAAAGATAATACACATCTGTGGCATTTGGAACAAAGAACTATCATTATTAACACATAAATAGGAAATGGAAATGCTATAAAAATAGATTATCTTAAAAAGAACTTATTACTCAGCCCCAATTACAGGAATTAATACTACCTATTTCTCCAATATTATTTTCTGTGATAAAATGATGGTACATGTGTTATATTTTTGTCTTTTTTCATATATTTTGGATGACTTATACAGGGGGTTCAAGAAGTTCATGGAGGGACTAGCAGTTAGTGTAATGGCTGTTGCTGAACTCCCATGTAGTCAACTGTGGTTCGAGTTCTGGACCCGGAGGCTTAAACTCATGCCGGGCGCATGTGTGTGTGTGTGTGCCCAAGATCCCAAGAGGAGAATGGAGAAGGGATTGTGGCGTGGCCATCCCCCCACCCTCCCGGGAGGGGTGATTTCTCACTCTCTGTCTCTCTGTCTCTCTCTGTCTCTCTGGCGAGCGCATGCACTCTATAGCAAAAACCTCTCCAAAAAAAAAAAAAAAAAAAGAAGTTCATGGAAAATGTGTATTATGATAACATTATACATGGATATTTCTTACACCAAAATTAACTCCTGGTTTAATTCCATTTCCCATGAACTTTTTAAAGTTCCCTTGTATATCCATGTGAGATGTGTAAGCTACATTATAATAAGAAATTGCATTTGAATAATATTTAAAATTTAAAGATTAAAAGCTTTTAACAATTTATTTATTCAATGACTGACAGAAACAGAGTGAGAGAGACAGAAACAACACCCTCGATGGGGTCTCAACTCCACAATCTACCCCCAGCCGTCAGCCAGACCTGGATCATGGGCAAAAGCATGCTAGGCATATTCAGGGAGGTAGCTGGATTTGAATGGTGAATCTTCCCATGTGGGATTGCCTCACAGAACATCGCATTTAACCACTGCACCACAATCTGGCGCCAAAACATCATTTTGTTTGCTTTTCACATCAGTTCTATAAGAAATGTGGGAAGTTACTGTTTTGCCTGAGACCTTAATCCAGTCTCCTGACTTCAAGCTCAAATATGTACACATCTAGTCCAAAGATTGAGACTCATCGAGAATAAGTGGAGTGTTCTACACAGGACATACATCCTACAACCACTGCAACATGAAGCAAGTGCTCTTATAACTCTCATTTTATGCAATGACCAAAACTGAAAAAGATGTAACTATCACTATTTTAGGTTCTTAATGCTACTGCCACATATTGCTAAAACCTGGAAGTTTAAAGCAATATAAGTTTCTTATCTGTCACTTCTGGAGGTCACAAATTCAAAGCAAGTTTCACTGGGCTAAAATGAAGGTCATAATGCCTTGAGGGAGCCTAGGGGACAATCCACTTCTTTGTCTTCCCCAGCTTCTGGGAACTGCCTGCATTCCTTGGCTTATGGCCCCATTTCTTCCTTTTCAGAACAGTGATGTTGATCCAAGTCCTTTCTCATGCCACTGTCTGGTCTTCTTTTACTCCACTCATCTATCTGTAAGGACCCTTGTGATTCTACTGGGCCCAACTAGATAACATGGGATATTCAATCTCATCTCAAAAGTCAACGAATTGGGAACCTTAATTGCATGTGCAACTTTAATTCCCCTTTGTCTATAAGGTATTACATTGACAAGTTTCAGAGATGAAGATGTGGACACATGTTTGAGAGATTGGGCAGGGTATGATTCTGCTTATGATAGTAGCACATGCCTAGGAGGTGACACAGTCAAGATTTGAACATAGACTTGTTTAACTCAAAAGCTCATCCATTTTTCTCCAGCTGTTCTATCACACAGCCACTATACAATATGCCCAAGATCACACACAAAGTTTTCCTGTCAGGGAGATAGATAGCACCATCTCACAACTGTGATCTCTTCTACTATATACCCGAATTGACAAGGCTGAGTAAACTGAGCAGCATAACAGATAACAGTTAGCACTGTCACCTATTTGATAACCTTCTGCCCCAGTCTCTGGGAATACTTGAAGAATATGTGACACTTAGCTACATTTTTTCCAATATTAAATGAGAAAATATAATCCTTAGAGATAAATGAGAGTTATATTAGGATTGCCATGTACTGATCACTGATCCAGGACAGTCCCTAAGCATGCTGTATGCAGTCATGAAAATATGTGGTCATTTGTGTCCACCACTGCACTTAAATGGTGTCCTAGTCTATTTTGCATTGCTATCACAGAATAGCACAGACGAGATAATTTATAATGAATGTGAATTTATTTGGCTTGTGGTTCTGGAAGCTGGGAAGTCCCAAATCAAGGGGCTGCATCTGGCATGATCTTCTTGCTGCATCCTAATGTGACAGAAGGCATCAAATGGGCAATAAAGCAAGAGATCAAATTTGCGATCTCAAGCCCTCTGCATTAATCAATTCATAAGGATGGAGCCCCCACGTTCTAAACACCTCCCATTAGGCACCCTCTCCCAACTCCATTGCATTGGGGATTAAGTTTGCACACTCTTGAGGGGGACACACTCAAACCACAGGATATAGGATGAGGCATGCACTAGAGGACTCTTAAAGATTTATGCTGAAGATTCACAGACCCTACAGCTTCCCTGTACTGCCAGAATCCAGTTTACAGGCAGTTCCATGTCTTGGGACCAAAGCCAATACTATGAGGGAGCACCAGAAGCTGTCTCTGGGTGTCCAAGGCCTCTATTATACAGTTGATGGCTCACAGAACAGTATCACTGTTTTACCCTTTTTTTGGGTATTTTTTTGCTATAGAGCACATGAGGTCACAGGAGAGAGTGAGACAGAGAGACAAAAAACAAGTAATCACCACCTAGGGAGATGGCCATGTCATAATCCCTTCTCTTTCATTCTCCTCTTAGGATATGGGGCACAACTGCACAACATGAGTTTTAAGTCACAGGGCCTAGGACCTGAACTGCAGTCAACTAAGTGGGAGTCCAGCAATGTAACAAATTTGCCATCTTCAGGTCCCTTTGCCCCTCTTATTAAAGTTAAGTAAACTTGCTACTGAGTAAAATTACTGTTTCTTATGAATTTCACTGAAAATAATAAACTAGAAGCCAAGACCTGCTGTCTTGTTCAACCAGTGATGAAATATTTCCACAATTCTCAGAGAAGTCATTCCAGAGACTCTGTTTTCTTTCATTCTATTTTTCTTTTTCTTTTCTTTTTTTTTTTTAAAGAGAGATTTTTTTGCTATGGCGCCAGCAGATGATGTAGTGGTTACGTTGCTGAACTCCCACATGATTGACCACGTTAAAGTCCTAGATCTGGGGGCTTAAAACTCATGCTAAGCACATATGCGTGCATGCTCAAGACCCCAAGAGGAGAATGAAGGAGAAAGGACTGCAGCATGGCCATTTTCCCCAGAGGGTCATTTCTCACTTTCTGTCTCTTTGTCTTTCTCTGTATCTCCAGCGAGTACGTGCGCCCTATAGCAAAAATCTCTCACCAGATCTGAGACTCAAACCATGGTCAACTACGTGGGACTCCAGCAATGTAACCATTATGCCATCTGCTGGTCCCTCTTTTTTTTAGGAAGTTTTTACTATAGGGCATGTGTACTTGCCAGAGAGAGACAAAGAAAAAAAAGTAAAATATCACCCCCAGAGGAATGGCCAGGCTGCAATCCCTTCTTCTCTTTTCTCCTTCTGTAATCTTGGTTGTGCATGAGCCCAGAAAGATTTTCTTTTTTTCTTTTCCTTTTTTTTTGAGGGGGGGAGAGATTTTCGCTATAGGGCATGTGCACTCACCAGACAGACAGAGAGAGACATAGAGACAGAAAGTGAGAAATCACCCCACAGGGAGGATGGTCACACCACAATCCCTTCTCCTCCATTCTCCTCTTGGGATCTTGGGCACGCATGCACATGCAACCAGCGTGAGTTTTAAGCCACCGGGTCTGGGACACAAACCGCGGTCGACTACGTGGGAGTCCAGCGACATAGCCATTATGCTAACTGCTGGTTCCTGAGCCCAGAAAGATTTTCAAGCCACCAGGTGTGGGATTTGAACTATAGTTGGCCATTTGTGAGTCCAGTGCCTTAACTACCACATAACTTGCTGGCCCCAAAACTCCAGTTTTAATACTTCTAAATATGCAAACAAATATCTGTATTAAACTCAAATATCATGGCTGACCTTGTAACCTAGTGTTTAAGCAAGCAAAGTCTAACATGGCCAATTGCAGTTGAAATCCAAGGCCTGGAAGCTTGAAAAATATGCTGGGCATGCATGTGTGCATGCCCCATAATTCCCAAGGGAATGGAGGAGAACAGATAGTGGCATGATCATGCCACATGTGGGTGTGCTTTCTCTTCTCTGTCTGTCTGTCTATCTCTCTCTGTAACTCTATCTCTGTCTCTGGTGAATGTACATACCTTCTGACAATAAAAAGAAAAAAGTTTGAACAAAAAACTTTTTCTTTCCTTTTTTCATTTTTTAACAATCACAATAACCTGTGCAGCTAAACAATAAGACAGGTGGAATATGACTATAACCATGGAAAATTATTAAAATATATCTGTATCTCAAGTAATGTTTATTTCTTATTGTAACAGTAGAACACTCCAACTAAAAGAGTGAAGAAACAATAGAAGACACAAAGATTTCAAGGTAATTTGCATCCAATAAACTTAACAAAGGTGGTGCAAACAAAGGACTATAGCTCATAGAACTGAGCAAATAGTCTTAATACATGATCATAGCTATAGGTGTAAGTGGCTTATCTATACTATGGAATTCTCTAAGAGCAGGTTGCCATGTCTTTTTTTATTTTATATGTAGCACAGTTCATTGCCAAGCAGAATGCATGATGTGTGCTAAATGAACAAAGATAGTAAATATAGGATCTTTAATAGTTGCCGGAGCAACCATGTAATTATAAAACAAATAAACCTAGGCATAAACTACTGGAACAATGGTGTCCTAAATCTGAGAAGCAATTTGTCAATATCAAGGCACATTAAAGATGCACACAGCAGAAGGAGACTTACACCAGTACATTAATTCCAGTATTATTTGTAATTGTAAAAACTAGTCAACAGGAAAAAGGATAAGTAAATTATGGACGATTCATACAATGGATTCAATATTGTAATTAAATGAACAAACTAGAACTATCCATGTGGGCATGGATAAATCTTAAGAATACTGAATGACTGAACCAGTGGCATTTGAATATAAACATCATGTTGCCTTTAAAAAGCTATAAATACTCAAAACAATACTACATACTGTATATAGATAAGTAGTGATAGTATAAAAATAGGTATGGAAATGATAAGTATCAAATACAAGAAAACTATTATTTATGAGGAAAAAGAAATTAGATATTAGACAAATATAGAAGAACTTCAATGCTGTAACTTTTTTTTTTGGTCATAGGTTATATGTGCATGCCAAGAGGAGAGAAACAGAGAGATGGGGGGCAGTGAGAAATCACCCCCACTCCAGAAAGGATGGCCACAATACAATCCCTTCTCCTCCCGGGATTTTGGGCACACACACAGGTACCCAGTGTGATTTTCAAGCTGCCAGTCCAAGATTTGAACAGTGTTTGGCCATGTGGGAGTCCAGCACCTTTATCACCATTCCACCTGCTGGTCCCGTAACTTTTCTTAAAGTTAACATGGCAAAAGACATGTTGTAATGTAACAGAAGTTAATGGTGAACATAGACTGCTACATTACGCTCTACACTGTTCTATATGTTTGTAACAGTTCTTGAAAAATTATTAAAAGTAATATGCTTACAGTACCAGGAAAACTTTGCTAGAAAGATCCTAGAAATATTCAAAATTATATGCTTAGGTCAGACAGACAGACTCTCCAGAGCAGGTAAATGGACACTCCGAATGTAAGAGTTAGTTTCTCTAATATGCACATACAGTCTTTAGCCAATGTGGTTTACAACACAGTGTGCCTTGCTATTATTTTTTGTTCATTTTAGTTAAATATATATTTTTTAATTTAATTAGAGAAAAGCAAGATCAGTTCAACAGATCCTTCACTTCTGTATAACAGCCTCTGTAGCCTTAAGGGTTATAAACTGCAAGATTGTGAAAACAACCAAAGGTGAGATTTTTTTAAAAAAAGAAAAAGCCGCAGGGCCATCTGAAAGTCTTTACATGTCCAAGCTGGAAGGAATCATTTCACTCAAATAGCCAACACATAAACCTGCTATGGGAGCCAAACACATTTGCAGAGTTGCGGATAAAGGGCTGGGGTGCAGTTATTCTTAATGGAGATGACAGCCATCTGTCTCAACCCTCAAATGTCAGCCTAAATTTCAAGCAGAATCCCGAGAAGGGTCTCAGCCCCAGGCACAGTGACTAAAGAGAAAATGCCATTCGCCTCTTTCCCCAAAATGACGCTGACTGTGAAAAAAAGAACAGAAACAAAAACCATATTCATTTAACCTTAGATTGCTTCTGTAATGTTACCTTTCCCTGTGGTATTTCTCACCTAAGGAATGGCACAACCTTTCCTTAAATTCCAGAATACAGATTGGTTTCGAAAGAAAGGGAAAGGGGTCTGACAGCATTGAGCTCTTTGGTCAAGCATTCTGTTTTTTCCTTATTTCACCCTCATAGTCATCCTTTGAGACAGGCGTTGCCAATCCTGTTATGCAGAAAGGAGAGTGGGATTCCAAAGGTGAGATAAGATACTTGAGTTTCTATATCCAGTAAAGTGCAAAATATCTATCTAATATCCCTGCTGTTTGTTTAACTATATAGTGCTTCCACATGTTCATCATCTTTGACACTTCATTTCCCCTCTTAGGTCCTCAGCTTTTCATCTGAAAATTGAGTGGATTAGAATAGCCTATCTTAAACAATCTATGACTGAATAAAAGGACCCTTGAAGGGCAATAACAGAGTTACAATTCACATAGCGCTGGTGACAAGAAAAGTCAGGGAAGAAACACTGAACAGGCAAAAGAATGTCAAGTTCTCTGTTAAAAATTATATACATGGTAGGGCCAGCAGGTTTTGTATTGGTTAAGGCACTGGACTCCCACATGATCAACCAAAGTTTGAGTTCTGGATCTGACAGCTTGAAACTCATGCTGGGCGCATGTGTGTGTGTGTGTGCCCAAAAGCCTAAGAGGAGAATGGAGGAGAAAGGACTGTGGCATGGCCATCCCACCTGGGGTGGGGGGGGGGTGATTTCTTGCTTTCTCTGGAGAGCATATGCACCTTATAGCAAAAATCTCTTTAAAAAACTATGTATATGGTAATATACTTGATCCACTGTCACTTACTACATGCGCACTTTGAAGAACCATATTGTAAGGGCCAGCAGGTGGTGTGGTGATTAAGAAACTGGACTCCATATAGCTGTTGCACTTTGATTTTTGGACCTAGAGGCTTGCTCACTTGTGCACGCATGTGCTCTCTCTTGCTCTCGCTCTCGCTCTCTCTCTCTCTCTCTCTCTCTCTCATGTGCTCTGTAGTAAATTTTTTTAAATAGTAAAAACAAAATTAAAGGAATAATTCTGTTAAAAAACATATGTGCACTATAGGGATGCACAATTAAATGTACGTAAGAAATCATAATTTTTTTCCAAAAAAGAGTCAGCATCCTTGACAAGATATTCCATAAAATTTTAAAATAGGGAAACTTTTTAAAGGGAAGTATTCTATACTTAATAGACCAATCTACTCTTCGAGATTGGTCAGGTCATTATAGATAAACTTACCACCTTAAGGATTTACTTTGATTTTATACCTCCTAATCTCAGAAACCTCCCAAAGTAAATCACCTTTTTAGCAGTTACCTATCATTCATTCATTTCTAACTGGCTACTGTGATCACCAGAGGGGAAAATAGGTCATCTTCCTGACTTTGAACTTGTAGACATCTTGTCTCTTTTCTGTTCTTGAGCTTTCAAACATCTCGTCTCTTTTCTGTTTATGCTCTTATGTCTTCTATGAAGTCATTTGCTTCTCTCCATCAAAGGACAGCTCCTCTTCTGTAAAGTCTTCTCTTGACTATACAATAGGGCCCAATGACTTCAATTATTTCATGTTTTTCTTATCTCTTTGGTGGGAAGATGAGAATTTTAAATTCTCTCTCTACCATGTGCTAGATATTCTGCCAAAGCCTTAATGAGCATAAGCACATGAATCATAGTTCATCTTATCAAGCTAGGTATTGATATTCCTATTTGTAAAATGATAGAACTTTGATTCAGAAACATTAAAGTGACTTGACTAAGGTCATACATTTGGAAACCAGATGGACAACCAGACCAAGCTGGATCTAAACTCCAGAGCAAAGGGTATCTGCACTTAGAATAGATTTGGCAGGTGTAAAAATGCAGATCTTCATTTTCCTCCTCATTTTCAAATAACTCCATTTTTTTAAAATTCATATTTCTCTATTTCTAAAGATCTTCCCAGTACCAGCAAAGTGTGCAATGCTGGATGCCCATGTGATATGGAAAAGAAACTTATTTTCCTCTGATAAATAAGATTAGTACTGACTAAGGGTATTGAACACAAATCCAAGTACATTATCCTCTCCTCAAAACCACCCACATTATGACAGCACACAACACAGTGCAGCAATTCTGGTTGCCACCACCCAATAAAGACTTAATGAGACTTGGAGAGGGTCAGGGATGAAAAATTAATGCATCCTGAGGTAGAAAAGGCTACCTTAGAAGAAGAAATAAAATCAATCAAGACCCCTGAATTTATCTCGGTTAAGACTAAGAACTGATGGCTTCAGAGTCTGTCAAACATGTTGGGATAAATAGTGTGAGCACATGTATGCTCACGGTCACTGATATTGGCTAGTCTTTGGTCATCTAGCAGCCATTTCCCCTATCTAGTGGTACCGGCATTTCTTATAGGGCACTGCATGCACTTCACTGGTGTATGCACTAGGACAGAAGGGTGAGTCCAGAACCTCCCTCCTGTCATAGGATCTCAGTAAATGGGGTTCTTCTTTCAATATGCCATGGAGGTCATTTGACCTAACCCAGTTGATTTCAATTTTGGATCTCTACAGATAGAGAGATACAAGAAGCCAGAATAAGTTGCAGTTAGAGTTATCCACCCAAATACTCCCAAATGAGGTCATTTCATTTCATCCTTCTTGTATTCTGGCCATTAGGATCCTCCTTGGTTCCTATCTTTTCCTACACACGTTTCTCCATTCTGCCAGTCAATTCAATACATTCCTCAAGGTTTTGCAATAATTCTCTTTTTGTTTAGATTAGTCAGAATAAGTTGTAAATAACTCTATGCTAAGAAGCAGACATACTAATCAAAGCACAGGTAAGGTACTAAAAGGCAGTCCCCTTTACTAGAACAATAGTAAACAAGGTTGGGTTAAAAAGTAAAGGGAACTAATGTATGCCAGATTTACAGTAAGAAGTATGTATCTATTATCACTTATAAGTCTCACAAGAACCCTGTAAAATGGGAAGCATAATCTCAATTTTACAGTCTGAAACTGAGGCTTACAAAGGCTAAATAGCTTACCCATGATAAGTAGTAAGAAAGAAAAGAGCCTGATATTAAATATAAGTACATCTCTAACCATATTATAAAGAATTCTAATTTGAAACAAGCGAGATTTGGACAGTTTATTATGTTAGAGAATGGATACCAAGAGACAAAACATTCTTTTACAACACATTTGGGTGATCCTCAAATCCACATTTTAAGGATGGATGGATAAATGGATGGATAATGAACAGATGGACAGATAAGTGAGTAGATAGACTACAAGATGATAATCAGTTTAATTTTATTTATTATTATTATTATTTTGTAATTTGCTATAGGGCACATGCGCTCACCAAAGAGAGACAATGAGATAGAGAGAAAGGCAAAAGCAAACCACCCAGTCCAGGACCTGAACCCTGGCCTGCCATGTGAGAGTCTAGCACTGTAACTACCACTCCACCTGCTGGCCCCAAGAAAGTGATTCTTCCGTAATTAGCCATTAAAGTACCAGTTATAATTGGTGTAAACAAGATAGATCAGAACGCTGCATCTGAAACTGTAATTTAAAGGTGTTAATACATACTTTTTACTGCATTTAGAGTTTTTCAATATTTTATTTAGAAGAATGAGGAAATTCACTAGTTGGTTTACTACTAGATGGTTTCAAACTTTTCATCTCAGCAATCAGAACCTGAGACAAAAAGTTTCATTTCTAAGAACATATATGATTTTGCCTTACTCAAAACTCACTCATTAATAGGACCAGGGATCTTCATTTTAGTTTACCGTCATAAGTTAAACCATTCTGCATAAAATCATATTGCAGGTTGGTTACGTATTCTTTCTCAGAAACACTGATATATTCTTTCCATTGGATTCATTTGAATCATACTTATTAGTATGCCAAGGAAAATAAGGAAAGAATAGAAATTAGTATAGAAATGTGGGATGTTAACTACAACCAACCCCTTCATTTTTAGACAAAAGGAAACTGATGAAGTCAATTAATTTATTCAAGCTCACTCGGCAGTTACTTGCCAACCTGGGATTCACACTGATGCATCCCTGACTTCAGAATGGTGCCACTGCCTCTCTATCACTAAACCTGGAAAATATACTATGGGCCAACATGTAAGAAGACACAGGAAATTATTCTTTCTTCTCCAAATCAAAAAAAGGGGGTCACAGTAATGGAAATGCACATGTTCTTTTATTTCAGACTAATGGATTTCACTTCCTTTTATCTTCCCTCACTTCCATTTGTTGCTGCAGCTGTTGCTCTTCAAAGGTACGTCTGATTCCCTGATCCTGGTTAATTCACACCACAAACCTGATTCCTATCACATTATTAAAATGAAAGAATAGCTCCTGGGTCAGGGTTGTTCCCACTAGCAGCATCCGTTATCTTTTGGCAGGTAACATGGAGCATGTGAACACAACCATCCAACTGGAAGACATCCTTGGAATACAAATTAAACTCTCATCCTGCTTTTGCAGGCCATGGCTCTGTAGATGGAATGCCATCCAACAGATCGATGCCTCCATTTCCTTAATTAATTATCATTTCACCAAGGGAGAGGGAGTGGATATTGTTTCAATCTTCGTAAAACTTTCTGCAAACACTGGAGCTCTCTTGAGCATTATCCAGGGATATAACAAGCCTTTTCTCTGAATAACACTCTCATTTTCAAGCTTTATTTGCCCAGCTGACTCTGAATAGATGTTCTAAAATCAGTAAAAAATAATAATAATAATAATAATAATTTAAGGGAAAATCTATACTTCAATCTTTCTAATACCACATCAACGACAATCATTATATAGCTACTATGGCTGACCCTTGAATGAGATCTAAAGTGAGTTGTGTTTAAAAGAAACTGCAATTTAATAAGAGATTATACTTGTAATAAGCATGTAACATTTTACCCTGCTGGGATAGCCAAGTGAAATTCTCCAATTATTTATATATAGATATAGATATAGATATAGATATAGATATAGATATGTGTGTGTGTGTGTGTGTATTTACATACACATATACACACACACACAAACCTTGAATAGAGGTTTCTTTGTTTGGACATTTTGCTTAGAGTCACAATCAGCTCTGTTTTGTGGTGCCAGGACTATAGGGCGCGTGTGCTCGCCAGACAGAGAGAGAGAGACAGAGAGACAGAAAGCGAGAAATCACCCCCCAGGGGGGATGGCCATGCCGCAATCCCTTCTCCTCCACTCTCCTCTCGGGATCTTGGGCACGCATGCACATGCGCCCGGCGTGAGTTTAAGCCACTGGGTCTGGGACTCGAACCACGGTCAACTATGTGGGAGTCCAGCGACATAGCCATTACGCTAACTGCTGGTCCCCCAGGACTGTGTTTCTAAAAACCACATTTCTTCTTCTGGGGGCATCATCCTAGCAATGATTCTTCAACCCAACACTTTTTTTTTTCCCCAGTCACGGCACCTGGTTCCAGTTTGCAGTTTTTCCAGTATTTGAAGAACCATCCTTATGGCACTCCCTCAATTATCTGTAGGCATCCAAATACCAATCACGTCTCCACACTGAGAGACAATAGCACCAGCACCAGCTAAGCAATGTCCACTCTGCACATACGTGTTTCAGCTCTGTGGAACCTCTTCTCCAAGCTTCTAAACATTAATAATTTCAATCTCTTCCAGTTATTCCCTAGCCCATGGTAGCTGCTTCCTGACGGTGTTACTTCTATTATACATAATGTTCTTTTTGTTGTTGTCGTTCTTTAATAAGTAGTCAAAATTTATTATGTTAAATCCCCTCTTTCAAAATTACTGGCATCAGGACCAGGAGTTGGTATAATGGCTATGTTGCTGGACTCCCATATAGTTTACCAAGATTCGAGTCTCACACCCGGTGGCTTAAACTCACATCAGGCATGTGTGCGTGTGTGCCCAAGATCCTGAGAGGAGAATGGAGAAGGGTTTGTGGCATGACCATCCTCCCTGCAGGGTGATTTCTCGCTTTCTGTCTCTCTGTCTCTCTGTCTCTCTCTCTCTCTGTCTTCCTGGTGAGCATACACGCCTTACAGCAAACACCTCTCCCAAAAAAAAGATTAAAAAAATATAAAAATAAATAGCTGGTATCATTTTGTCTCTTGAGTGAACCCTGACTGATTACAAAGTTCAAAAGAGGACATTTTCTTAAGTACACAGACCCTGGAATCTGACTGCTTTCATTTCATCTCAGTTCCATCAGCCAGTAACTGTGATAAAGTTAGTTGAGAAGTTTGTCCATCTCTCTGTGTCTCTGTATTCTCACTTGTTATATTGGGATAATACTGTATCTTCTAAAATAAGCTTGTTGTAAGAATTGAGTGAATCAATAAATGTCAAGTCTTAGAATAATACTTAACCCATGAAAGTACTATTTAAAACTTAGCTACTATTCTCACAAAGTGAACCACATACACCCAGAAATCAGTATGTCTTCTCTGATGCACTAGTTAGGAAGAAATGCTGATAATGAAAGTGCTGCATTTTCTATTATTTAAAGGAAGAATTGAGGTTTCTGTAACTATTGTTTAGTCCAGTTCAGAACATGGGAGAACTGAGAAAGCAGTGGAACAAAAAAAGTGTTTACATTTCCTCCCTCTATATCATAAACATTCAAACTCCTTATTGAGTATCTGTAGTTCAGAGACAGTAAATAAGAGATCCAGTTCCCTAGCTGTTCCCTCAAATCGGTTCAGACTGTTAATGGGCCATAGCAACCTCGGGCCAAGAGTGAGCTTTGGAGTTGGAATCAGGCTCTAGCTCCCACTCTTGCCATTTTCTGCCTCTGAGACCACGACACGTTACTAACTTCTCAGAACCACAAAGCTCTAGCACTTACTAGGCATTCAATAAACAGCTTTTATTCTCCTTTCAATAAATATTTCCTGTAAAAATTCTCTTGCCTAGATTCACTTTGTGCTATTTCTTATGCTTTTCCCTATAAATATGCAAGTATTGCTTATTCTTACATATCAATCAAATGAAAGCCATCAGAATTTCAGAAATGACTAATAGATTAGGTTTAAATTGTCGAAATTATTCCAGTTCCTGCTATGTTACCTTGGAGAGAGAACATTCAGCTCACTGAAGAAGTGTGAATTAATAGGTAATTGTAGCACTTAGGTGTATCTTCACTTTCAAATAACCTTTTTTTTGAAATAGTGCTTACTTTACCTAGTATCCCAGCGGTGAAAAGAGAATAAAGGGGCTGGGATTCAGAATTCACCTGGAAAGTGGAGATTTCTAAGTATGGAGTGTTTTTTTTGAAATAGATGTTCAATTATTAAGGAAATATAAAGGAACGATTTCTTTAAAAGTACTAGAAACTTACACAGAAAGTTTGACAAGTCACTTCCAGATGACCTAACTGCGGCAGTGATGCCCTCAGCTTTGACCCAGTTATGGGACCGGGAAATACACCAGAGACAGACAGAAAGCAGTACAGAGTCCACAGCCAAAGAGCTTCTACAACAAAATTTAGAGAAAGCATGAGGCCAACATATTCGCTGCTCAGTGAGAGGAGAAACAAAAATCTCCCTTCTAAATTGAACTCTAAATGGCTCCCAGCTGTAAATAAATAGAAGTGGATGATTTATTTCTACATTATTTGCCAACTCATTTCTCTTTCACGGAAAGAAAAATTGTCTAGCCTTGATCTTAAAGTATATTCTGATTGCTCAGAAATCACATGAGAGGCCAAAAGAGAGTCTCTGTGTCAATCCTCTGAAAAGAATCATGAGCAGCGGCATGCCAAACAAAACTAGGCACACATTATTAGGTCACTGAGAAAGTCAGGATGTATTTTTCAATTTTTCTATGCAAAAATGCATCATGACTGTCCCAATGACCTGAGAGTAATTTCACATCAGAACACATTTCAAAAAAATTTGTTTTAATTAACACTTGCTAATTGGCACAACCAAAAAGAAGTATCTATTATAATCTTAGTTAAAACACACACACACACACACACACACACACGCAGGTTTCATTTTTCCTCCAGATGATACAATATAAATCAGAGATTATGCCACACATGGTATAGTGGTATAAGGAGAGCAAAATGATGTTGCCCGATGCATATTTACATACTGCCTTTTACATCACTAGCTTGCTAATAAGGTCTGCGATCCAAATCTGACCCTCAGACTAAATCCAGTACTCCAGACAGCTACCTAGCTCATGGTGTAAAGTTTTACTGGAATACAGCTACACTTACTTGTTTGCATACAGTCTGAGGCAGTTTTTCTATTATAATACAGACTTGAATACTTGCTGCCCAGTATAATACAACCCGTAAAGCCTAAAATATTTACTATCTGGCCCTTTATGGCAAAAGTTAGTTGACTTCTGTCTTAAATTAGTACACAAATACTTTCCTACATTTGGTGCAAAGATTATTGTAATAAGACTGATCCTTACTCAAACTACGGGCAAAACGCAGCTCCTGGAAACAAACAAACAAAGACTTTTATTGAGGTTAGTTCATAAGCCAAGTTCCAGTATAGTCTTTGGATGTCTAAGAATTTCGGTGGATTTTAATTTCTTGACTTTTAATTTTTTGTATGACAAAGTGACTTGTTTTGACAATGAATGTTAACTGATATGACATAAGGAAAAGCTTAATACATCATGCACGTATTTTTGGCTTATCTTGCACTTTCCTTTACCATTAAAAAAATAAATAAATAAAACAAAAATACAGCTCCTCATAAACTTCACCTATTTATAACATCACATTCTTTTATGCAATTTTATTTATCATTTTGCTTTAGGACTCATGTGCTCATCAGAAAGAGACCAGGGGAGGGGTGGGGGTGAGAAAGCCAGCCACAGGGCCCAGGGCTTGAACTGCAGTCAACCATGTGGGAGTCCAGCACTCTAATCACCAAGCCACTTGCTGGCCCAATACTTAATATTCTCCTATAAATTGACTATTTTGTTCTTCTCCTTAATTAAATATACTTAGTAAGGAGACTAAAACTGAAAAATATGTACATTTCTTATTATGTTAATTCATACTATAACTATTAATTAATGCCCTAGCAAGGTGCCTTTAGAATAACACAGAATATTAGTTGTACTTTTCAGGGTTGTAAACTGTGCTCTGAGTGATTCCATAGTTCATTTTATATGTTCAGCTAAATCTCACTAAATATTTAGTGATCAGAGGCCTCAAACGAAGCTAACAAAATAGAGAAACACAGTGAACAAAAAGAAACCCATATCAGAGATATAGGACCATAAAAATACTAGCAATATTTCCCTTACTATTTCACTAAGTATAAATAATTAATATTATTGTCTAAGAAAGAAATAACTCTGTACAACAAAGGAAACAGTAAACGGAGTATAAAGACAACCCATGGATTGGGAGAAAACCTCTGAGATAATAGACTAATATCCTAATTATATAAGGAACTCAAACTACTCAATCACAACAAAAAAAAATTTAATTGAAAACTGAGCAAAGAACCTGAATTGAAGGTTCTCAAAGATATCTAAGTAGCTAGTGGACATAGAAAAAAAAAATGCTCAATATCATGAATCATAAGGGAAATGCAAATTAAATCCACAATGAGGTTATACCTGTTAGAATGACTATTATAAAAAAGATGAAAAATAAGAAGTATTGATGAAGAGATTGTGAAAGGAAATCTTTGTACACTGTTGGTGGAAATGTAAATTAGTATAGCCATTATGGATAACAGTATGGAGGTTCTTCAAAAAAATAAAACTATGACTACCATGAAATCCAGCATTTACACTTCTAGGTATGTATCCAAAAGAAATGAAACCAAAGATATATCTGTGCTCTCATGATCACTGCAGCATTATCCACAATAGCCATGGTATTAAAAACGTTGAATGAAGTGGCCATCAATGAATGAATGGATAAGGAATGTGTAATACAGATGGTTCCCAACATACAATGGCTCAATTCATGATTTTTTACATTGAAATGGTGCAAAATCAATACATATTTAGAATAAATTATACTTCAAGTACCCATACAACCATTTTGTTTTTCACTTTCAGTATAGTAAGCAATGAATTACATGAGATAGTCAACATTTTATTAAAAATAAGCTTCTATTCTGTTCCATTGGTCCACATGTCAGTTTTTGTGCCAATATCATGCTGTTCTGATTATCAGACCTTTATAGTATATTTTGGGGTCAAGGAGTAAGATGCTGCCCAATCCACTCTCTTTGCTTTGGGAATATGAGGTCTCTTATGATACAAATTCTATAATTGTCTTTTCTAGATCTGTGAAGAATGTCTCTGGTATCTTAATTGGGATTGTGTTAAATATGTAGATTAATTTGGGTAGAATTGCCATTTTGATTATATTAGTTCTTCCAATAGAGGAACATGGGATGTCCTTCCACTCTTTTGTATCATTTTCAGTTTCTTTTTTTAGCTTCTCATAGTTTCCTTGTGGAGGTCTTTAACTTCTTTGGTTAAATTTATTCCTAGGTATCTTATACTTTTTGCGGCTATGGCAAATGGAATTACTTTCTTCAGTTCTATCTCAATCTGCCTGCTGTTCATATACATATTTTTAGTTTAAGGTATTTTGTGAATCAATAAAATGTGGAAAAAAGTTTAGTGTGGAAGAGAGAGAAGAGAAAGGGGAAGAAAAAAAGTAAAAAGTATGCTTAATTGACAAAAATGAGAAACTACTGATAAGTTATAGAGTAATATCTTTGGCTTGACTGACATGCATAGTATTTGTGCTGGAAAAAGAAATGTTGTACACTGTAAAGATGTGACTAAATGTAAATAATAAATTTTTTTTAAAAAAAGAAATGCTATAGATTTCTGTATGTTGATTTTGTATCCTGCAACTTTACTGTATTAATTTATTACTTCCAGAAATTTTTTCATGGATACCATTGGGTATTCTATGTACACAATCATGACATCTGCCAATAGAGATCATTTCACCTCTTCTTTTCCTATTTGAATGCCTTTTATTTTATTCTCTTTTCTGATTGCACTGGCATGGACTTCCAGTACTACGTTGAAAAGGACTGGAGAAAGTAGACATCCTTGTTTTGTACCAGTTTTTAGCAGAAAAGCTTTCAGCTTTTCCCCATTCAGGATAATGTTAGCTATAGGTTTTTCATAGATAGCTTTTATTCTGTTGAGGAATGAGCTTCTATGCCGATTTTGCTGAGAGTCTAGATCATGAAGGGATGTTGTATTTTATCAAATGCCTTTTCTGCATGAATTGATATGATCATATGGCTTTTATCTTCCTTTCTGTTAATATAGTGTGTTACTTTTATGGTTTTCTATATGTTGAATCATCCTTGCATCCCTGGAATAAAGCCTACCTGGTTGTGATGTATAATCTTTTTATATGTTGTTGGATTCGATTTACTAGTTTCTTGCTGAGTATTTTTGTGTCTATATTCATCAGAGATATTGGTCTATAGTTTTCCTTCTTTGCCATGTTCTTGTGTGTTTCAAGGATAAAGATGATGGAGGGTTCACAGAATGAATTTGAGAGTTCCATCCTTTTGGATCTTCAGAAATAACTTGAATAGAATGGGGGTTAACTCTTCTTTAAAAGTTTTGTAGAATTCAGAGGTGAAGCCATCAAGACCAGAGCTTTTCTTTGTTGGGAGGTTATTTATTATTGATTCAATCTCATTGATTGTTATGGGCCAGACTTGACTTTCTATGTCCTCCTGACTCAATCTTGGTAGATTATACGTGTCCAGGAATTTGCCCATTCATCTAGGTTTTGTTTGTTGGCATATCCTCTAACAATGTTTTGTATTTTTTTTTGTTTGTTGTTATATCACCTGCTTTATTGTGAATTTGATTTATCTGGTTCCTTTCTCTATTCTTATTAGTTAAGCTAATGGTGTGTTGATTTTGTTTATCTTTTCAAAGAACCAGGTTTTACTTTCATTTATTCCAGTATAGTTCATTTATTTTTTATTTCATTTATTTCTCCAGGTATCTTCATTATTTCTTTACTCCTGGCACTTTTTGGATTTTTTTTTGTTGGAGAATATAATCTCCCAAAGATGATGGGGACTCATATACTCGTGTACTCATGTATCATTGGCTTCCATGAATCCTTTGATTTCAGTCTTAATTTTTTCAGTAGTTGTGAATTCACTCAGGAGTAGATTATTTAGTTTCCATGTGTTTGTGTATTTTTGAGGGTTTTTCCTTTAACTAATATCAAGTTTAATTCCATCATGGTCAGAGAAGATGCTGGATATATTTTCTGTGCTTTTGAATCTATAAATAAACCCCAAAACATACAGTCTGATTTTTGACAAAGATTGCCA
The DNA here is from genome assembly GCF_000334495.1 of Tupaia belangeri chinensis. Lineage (NCBI taxonomy): Eukaryota > Metazoa > Chordata > Mammalia > Scandentia > Tupaiidae > Tupaia > Tupaia belangeri. The sequence continues at coordinate 1,445,445 of NW_006159671.1, read as the reverse complement.
GTCAGTCCAGTGGGAAAAGGGAAATCTCCTTAGCAAATGATGCTGGAAGAACTGGATATCCACCTTCAGAAAGATGAAAGATGAATCTGAACCCATACCTCTGCCCATTAACAAAAGTCAACTAAGGGGACTCAAAGATCTAACCGTAGGACCTCAAACTATAAAAATACTGCTGGGAAACACTAGGGAAACTCTTAGAGACATTAGAATAGGAAAAGACTTCTTAAATAAGACCCTCAAAGCACAAGCAATAATTCCCAAAATACAGGTGGAATTACATCAGATTAAAAAGTTTCTGCATAGCAAGACACAGCAATTAGTGTAAATCGATAACATTCAGAATGGGAGAGAATTTTTGTTAACTGTTCCTCAGATAAGGGACTGATAACCAGAATACACAGAAAATTCAACCAGCTTACCCCCCAAAAAAATGATCGACCAAATCAAAAGATGGGAAAATTAACTGAATAAACTACTCTCTAAGGAAGACATATGAACATCCAAAAGACATATGGGAAAATATTCAACCTCCCTCATTATCAGGGAAATGAAGGTCAAAACCACAATGAGACATCATCTAACCCCAGTAAGAATGAATAAGATTAAAAAAAAAATGATAAGTGTTGGCGGGGATGTGGTGAAAAGGGAACCCTCCTACACTGTTGGTGGGAATGTAAACTAGTTCAACCACTGTGGAGAACAATATGGAGGTTCCTCAAAGATCTACAAATAGAACTACCTATGATCCAGCAATCCCACTCCTTGGTATCTACCCAAAGAACAGAAGAATGCTTACTTGGAAAAGTGCTTGTACATGTATGTTTATTGCAGTATTCACAATTGTTAAGTCATGGAACCAACTCAAATGTCCATGAACAGAAAGACAAATTTAAAAAGTGTGACACATACACTCTATGGTATACTACTCAGCCATAAAAAAAACCAAACAAACAAATACTACTCAGCCATAAAAAAAACCAAAAAAAAAACAAAAAAAAAACAAGACTCTAGCTTTTTCTTTTTTTTTTTGGAGAGGTTTTTGCTACAGGGTCGTGAGCTCACCAGAAAGACAGAGAGAGACACAAAGAGAAAGAAAGCAAGAAATCATCCCCCAGTGGGATGACCATGCCACGATCCCTTCTCCTCCATTCTCCTCTTGGGATCTTGGGCACGCACACATACACACCTGGCATGCAAGACTCTAGCACAGAAAGTGGATGAATATGGAAGATATACTGCTGAGTGAAGCAAGCCAGGCTATGAAGGTGAGACACTGCACGTCTCCACTTAATATATACCGACTGTCCACACTCTATGGCCAAAACTGAAAGACGAGAGGATATAGAAACAAAGAAAATGACTATAGATACCAAATAGAAGAAGGTGAGAGGAGGAGGCAAGTCTGAGGAAAGACATGAAGGAGAAAAATAGAGAGGCAAGACTTTTATGGGACAAAGAAATGGGTTATTATCTGTTGATGATAACTCATATAGTATCTCCAATTGAACCGGGGAGAAATGCATTTATGTTAGAACATTCACTTTACAAGCTAAGTGATGCATGTGACTGAATGTATAAAAGAAATTAAACTAAAATATAAAAATTAATTAATTAGTTTAATTTACTAACTATTCCTTAAGATAAAAAATAAGCTTCATGTCAGATGATTTTGCCCAACTCTAGGCAAATGTAATTATTCTGAGCATGTTGAAGGTAGGCTATGTGAAGCCTTGATGGTCAGTAGGTGAGATGTATTAAATACAGTTTCAACTTATGATATTTTAAACTACTAATGGATTTAATGAGATATAACTCCACTGTAAGTTGAAAGGTACCTGTTTATACACAATGGAATACAACTGAGCCTTAAACAAGAAAGAAATTTTGTCATTTACCACAAAGATGAATCAAGAGAACATTCTGCTAAATGAATAAACCAGGCAGAGAAAGACAAATACTGCATGGCCTCACTTACATGTGGAATCTAAAAAAGTTGAACTCATGGAAGTAGAGAATAAAATGGTGATTACGAGAGGCTTTAAGGGGAGGAAGGGAATGGATAGAGAAGGGGAGTTGTTGATCAAAGGGTACAAAGTTTCAGTTAGACAAAGAAATAAGTTTTGCTGATACACTGCATAACATGGTGACTCTAATTTATAAGACTGTATTGTATATTTCAAATTGCTAAAGGAGTGGAGTTTAAGTGTTTTTATCACCCAGAAATGATATATATGAGGGGCCAGATATGTTACTTAGTCTGATTTGATCTCACTATTACACAAAGGGTACATTATAACATCATGGTAATCCATAAATATATACAATTATTACGTGACAATCAAAAATAAAATTCAGGGCCTGCCCATGGCATGATAGTTAAAATGGCTGGATCCCACATAGCTTACTGTGGGATTCAAGTCACAGGCTGGCAGCTTAAAAAGCATGCTTGGTGCATGTATGTGCATGTCCAAAATCCTGAAAGGAGAGAAAAATGGGAGGGATTGTGGCACGAGCATTCCTCTTCGGAGTGCTTTCTCACCTTTGCTCTCTCTGCATCTCTCAGTCCTGCCAAGCACATGCAACCTCTGGCAAAAATTTTACATTAATTAATTAATTTATGACCATCCCTGTTGCCTAGTAGAAAATGGAGCTAGATCCCACATGGCTGATCACAGCTTGAAGCTCATCCCTATCACCTTGAAAAACACACTGGGCATGTGTGTATCCAAGCCCCAAAACCTGACAGGATGGAGGAAAGGAGACGGGACTGTACATAATCACACCCCATAGTGAGGGGTGGCGAGGGGAGTATTGTCTCCCTTTCTCTCTCTGTTTCTCTTTCTCTGTCAAGTGAACATACCATCTGGCAAAATTTAAAATAATAAAATTTAATTTGAAAAAAGAAAGAATTCAACTCAACCAGAAAACATGTTCTCACTTCTTAAGCTTCAAGTTTATCTATATGTCTTGGTCAGCTCAGGCTACTATAACAAAACACACAGACTAGATGGTTTAAACAACAGACATGTATTTCTCACAGTTCTGGTTCTTGGGCAGCCCAAGGTGCTGACAGGTTCTACTCCTGGGAGAATTTTCTTGCAGGTTTGCAGAAGGAAGCCTTCTTTCTATGTTCTTGTAGCTGACAGGGAGAGCTCTGGTCTCTCTTCCTCTTCTTGTAATGATACTAAGCCCATCACAGGGGGTCTTACTCTCAGGAAATCATCTAAACCCAATTATCTCCCAAAGCCTACAACCCCAAATACCACCAGTTCATGTGTAAATACATGAAAGACTAACACATCTGAACTTGGGGGGTAGGACATGAATATTCAATCCATACGATTCTCCTTCCATGTCTTCCGGTGAGCAAAGATCAAGATGCAGGGGGAAACAGCCACTGCTCTGATACGTTACGTACTTTTTAGTGGGAAGGATAGGAGCTACAGAGTGAAGAGGATTTGGATCTAAATTGTGAGTCTATGACTCAGTATTTGGGTGATCCTGGACAAATCCATGACCTGTACAAATTTGTTTACTGATCTGCAAAACATAGATAGCAATACCTATTTCATGCCATCCTGAGCATTAAAAGAATTAAATAAACAGCATGTATAAAATCATAGTACCAGCCAGACACACAAGTTCTTAGTAAGTATCCGCAGTCTCCCTCCACCTCTTTTATGTTTTTTTTTTTTTTTTAAGGCAAAGCCTGAAAGACTTTGAAGATTGAAAAAAATCCTGGGACCACACAGTCAAAAGATCTCAAGTGACACTGAGGCACTGGAAGATTATGCAGTTTGTAAGGGTCAGTGAAGAATTTAAATAAAGGGCATCAAATAAGAGAAGCATTTACCTTTGCTTTTTCCACACTGCAAGCACCAAAACTGCTATGTAGTTTTGGTGCAGTCATTTTCAAAGTGTAGAAAAGTTACACGAAAAACATTGCAGAGGCCCAGCATGGTAGCAGCGAGCCGTAGTGTTGGAAGACATGTGCCCCACCAGGGTTCAGATCTCCAGGCCAGTTTGAAAACATGCCAGGTACACAGGCCCAAGACCCTGGGGAAGCCTTAGGAAAGGGGATTACAACCTTTTCTCTCATGCCTACACATACTCTCTATGTAAAATAATGAAGCTTAAAAAAAAAAAAAAAAGATTAAAAACTAGAGGACCTTTAAATCTCAATCTCTGAGGAGGCCCAACAAGCAGCATTTCCAACCAATTCTCTGAGAGTGATTATTATGCAACTTGAAGTCTGCACAGCCCTGACACAGTGGGTGACCTATTGATATAACTCTCAATGACTCTACAAGGTCTGCTAAAGCAGCGTTGACTATACACAATGCCTCCTGGCTTTGTGAAAAAGCAACACCAGCTAGGCCTGTCACCTACAAAGGGTCTCTCCTTACCACCGCATCTTAGATCAGTAACTGCCACTCTGGTAAAAAGCATGTCTAGATAATTAGGGTCAGGAAAACAAAGTTTTATTGCAACTGTAACTAACAGTTGTTTAAACTATTTTATTGTATGTCCCATTCCCACGTAGGAGCTCATTATTCCTGTTAGACTTCTCATTCCTTATAACTCCTCATTACCACTCCCAATCCTTGCTGGAATTTCTAAACACAGATAACAGCACAAGAGTCTAAGAGGTGTGGGTCAAAATCTATATTATCAGAAATTCATACTTGTGCCACTACCTAAACTTCTGATTGCTGACAACACAGAGGGTCCATGCTTCCTTTCCACCTTCCAGCTACAGAATGAATGTAGACAAAGTGGAAAAGGACAGGTGGCTCACCTCTTGCTCTTTCATTAAGAGTTTTTTCCTTCAATTTTGTGAGGCAATTTCAGTGAAATAAAATTTTAAGGTCTACAAACGCTGTAATGGCTATTCCAATTCAAAGGCAATTACCAGCTGGTTCAAACCTACCAGTACGATGCTTGGCAAGAAGCTGTCAATGTAGTAATAGTATGTGCTCAGAACCTCAGGTGGGCTCATAGGCAGATTTTTGGAGATCTTCTGAGACTTACAGACTTAACTGCTACCACATTTCCAGAATTCCACGTGAAGAAGGCAAGAGGACTCTGGAACTAAGTATCTCTTCAATCACTACAACTCTCCGGACTTCCAGAATGATTTCCTCTCATCTCATTGGAGAAACAAATTTTACTTCAACAGAACAACTAAGGGTTGAGCCAGCCCCACAGCACAGTTGTTAAGCCCTTGGTATAGGGAGCCAGATTCCACATGGCTGATCACAGTTCAAATCCTGGCCTGTGCAGCTTGGAAAACATTCTGGACACATGTGCATGGGATAGAGAAACGGAGAGGAGATTATGACTTGACCACACTCCATTGGGAGGTGTT
>NW_006159671.1:1432180-1440046 GCF_000334495.1 Tupaia belangeri chinensis | reverse complement strand
TCTTTCCCTTTCTGTCTTTCTCTGGTGAGCAATGTACCCTCATCAATTAAAAAAAATAAATAAGAAAGAACTCAAAACAAAGTGAAGATATGGGAATTCTGAGCAGGATGACTCAGAAAGTTGATGGAGGCAGAAATACTTTATGATATCTGACTCAGGTAGCACTTAGAAGGTGCCAGGCACTGTACTGGGAGTTTTATTTACATTTGCTTATTTAATCCAGAGCACAACACAAAAAAAGATGAAAAAAAAAAAAAAGAAAACAACCAACCAGAGTCTACACTCTTACCACTATCATCTATTGCCTTTTCATGTAAATACATAAGGCTAGAACTGGCAATAAAAAAAATTCTTCTAATCAAGAAGAAAAGGGACTTAGCAGAAGCTGGAGTAAATATAGCAGATAAGGTAAAGACTGTTTGCCATGCAGAAAAACATGGACCTTCAGAGTAGACAAGCATGAAGGATGGGTTGAATGAAGATCTTGAATGCCAATCTTGCAAATCAGATTTGGACAAAGTCTGAAGTTTGTCATTGATTACCACAGCAGTCATCTTCAGAGGAAAGTTATTTATAACTAGGTTCCAAATTCAAATTTGCTAAAAACACACAACATGTGGCAAAACACAGCATCATTGTCTGGATAAATAAATGACAGACCCATTGTTGGGATGATCTGAAGATTCTATCCTATAGCGTCAGAGTGGCCAAGAATCATTTAATAATTCTGTTTTTCAAGACATCAAATGAGGAAAGATTAACATCCATCTAATAGCCCATATTTCACCTTTAAAATGTAAAAAGCATGGATTTAAACCCAGCATTGTCATCCATTATGTCGGTGGATTAGTTTTGAATTCTAAATTGGACCAATTAAGGACATTTTCCACCTGATTAAAATTCATCATGAATTTGAATAACAACAGGAAATATTTACTGTGATTAAATGCGCTTTGCCAAAAAAAATCCCTTTTTATATCACTTTGTATCAGAATATAACATATGTGCATTCACAATAAAATTGAGCTCCAACACTGACTCTTCAGTTAGAGGAAAAAAGAGAAAGCAAACATGAAATTGAAGAGTGGTTAGAAATGAAAATGCAGCCATCCAGAAAGGCCCAGAAACCAAACAAACGAGAAAGCGTAATCTGTAGGTGCTAATGGGACTCCTGCTCGCAAACCCACCCAGAATGCAGAATCAAGAGCAAAGAACTAAGTAAATAGGGTTTTTCTTTTGGAAGTAAAATTCCACCAGGGTTACACTGCTTGCAATTTTAGACAGTAATTCAGGAAACCTGAATCTCTTCTGAATTTCTTAAATTTCTACTCAGAGCCTAGAGTAGGTTTCCAAACACTGGTTACCTTGTTTTTATAGGGGATGAGTAGCAAGTGAAACCACTCATAATTAAAATGTAGACATGTAGACATGGAGAATGTCAATTCAAATTCTTGAATGTCAACAAGGAAGAACTCAAGGTTATCCTAATTATAAAGTCTCTCTCATTCCTTGCATATCAGCTCAGCTAGCACGTAGGAGGTGCCAGGTGCTGTAATGGGTGTTTTATTTATATTTGCTTATTTAATCCTGATAGCAACATGGAAAGAAGATGAATGAGAGGGAGTAGAAGAGAAGTTGGATTATGGGGATTAATTACATGAAACCTGTTGCCTCTCATAGGTATCTACTTTGTAGCCCACAATATGAAATCCAGAGTGATGTGGGGTTAGAAATAATCCACCTACACCTGGAAAATGTATTCATCATGTGAACTGTGACATACAAAAAAGACTAAGAATGATGGGTCTAAAGCAATCTCAAAACCACTGTCTCTGAATGAATAAAATGAACTCTCTCTCATTCCCCCCTCCAAACTTTCTCATGTTCCTACGTTCTTTGTCATATGTATAGAAGTGTTTCTCCTTCCTTTGTCCCCATTGTTTGTCCTTCACTTCTATTATTTGAGTTAGAGGATACATTTAACCAACTACCTTAGAATTCAAGATGACAAAGGGTGGTCTAGACCATTGGATTATATCAATTTGATATCAAGAGCAGTAGATAACATTTAGTTCTTTGTTGAGTGCTCTACTTAACCTCTCACAGTGGCCATAGTTGTTATGGAAGATGGGAAGAATAACTTTCAATACTGTAAGACATAGTTTTTGCAAACTACCACGCATATTTTGTAGGGAATGCAGAATTTATTAAGTAGTGACTGTTTGGCAGGATGGCCATGCATCCCAGTTTGTCTGAGACAGGGTCAGTTATTAGTATATTAGTTATTTAATAGCACTCACTTTCACTTCAAGGAGTGACTCAGTTTGGATGGAAAATATATGACCACCCTATGCAGTGGTAAAGATGGTGTTTCCTCAGATTCAAATTTTGACTCCAGCTCATTTTGGCCAGATGACCCTGAACAAACTCCTTAGCCTCTCAAAGCTTTGGTTTTCTTGTCTGTGAAATAGGAAGAACAAGAGTACTTAGCTGATTCATAGGAACTGTTATGAGGATTAGATAAATGAATGTATGTAAATCAATTAGAAGAGTACCTAGCATATAACAGTGGTCGTATTTATTATCACTTAACACATAGATAATGTATGACTCACTTTAGGAAACCTTGTAGCTTCTCCCAACCCAAACACATACCTACACGCTGGGACAGATCTTCCACTGTATTCCTATAGTAACATGTGTGTGTGCATGTATGTGTGAACACACAGGTGCACACACACACACACACACACACACACACACCTCCAGTATCTTGCAATAATCTTATCAATTTATACTTATCGAATGTCACCCACTATATGCCAGGCATGGTGTCAAGCACTGTCCCATTGATTTATATCTTTCTCTTTCTTGGAGCCAGAAAATGTGTCCTACCCATTTTGTTTAGTATGTGGTTGGCTCAGTTAACCTGAACTAAAGGCAAGAAAGAAGAATATCATTGGCTTTTCCTGGAGCAGTGAAGAAAGTGGCTATTAAAATGTGGGAGGGTTTTGATAGGCAGGAGAGAGAAAATGTCTCATTCATAGTGTGACAAAATACATAAGCTGTTAAATTAGAAAAAGAATGTGAAAATACTTTGTAAATCGAGAGCACTGTCCATTCCTAATTATAAGCAAAGAGAACTGGGAGTAGATTGATATTTCCAGAAAATCTGCCAGAGTCTATAATTTGCCTTTTCCCTTACTGGCCTCTACAGTGAAGCTTGAAATTTACCCCATTTGCCTCCTACCGCCAAATAACTCATGTAAATGAGGATGCCTGGAGCAGTGTGTGTCTTATACCACAAAATGATTCTGCACATATTCTTCTGAGAAGCTGTAGGTACATCAAATGTTCACAAGTCCAATCAAATTTGAAATGCATAGGGGAGCTAGCTATTTAGAGATAAGCTATAGTGAAATCTATTGTAAAGTGAATTAAATATATTAATAGCTAAAAGAACATTACTTCATTCCTATCATTTCTGATTCTGAGTTTCCAGAAAGACTACTTTACAAAATCAAGACAAAGTAGCATCAAACATACACACATACATACATACACATACATACACACACACACACACACACACACACACAAGCACATACCTGTCAAGGTTCCAAGTCTTACAACTCCATGAACTGTCAACATTAAAAAATATCCAGTTTTCCTTGCCTACTTTAATAACCAAAAATATCTAAGTTACACTGCAAGCTGCCTTTAAAAGGGAATTCTATAAGAACTGAACTTCTGAAAATGTATAGAAATAGGAAGCTCAGCCTTGAATTTGTACATACAGTATTTAGTACAGGGTGTGGCATGTAGTGAGTACTCATCATGGTATTCTTTGTAGTAATATCATTATAAAAGAAGAGAAAAAAATGATTAGAAAATAAAGTGTTCCCCGCTTATCTGTGGTTTTGTTCTCCACAGTTGGTTACATTACTATAAAATATTTGGGGAACAGACAAAATAACTTTTGGTAACTATTATTATAGTCTATTGTTATAATCATTCTTTATTATTAATGTTCTTAATCACTGCTTAATTTATAAATTAAACTTTATCATAGGTAATATAATAAGTATAGGAAACAATAGTCTACACAGAGTTCAGTAGTATTTGAACTCTAGTGCCTAGAACGGAATCCAGTATCTAGAACTAGTATCTAGTATGGTTTCTACTGTGGGCATTCTGCTCTAGACATCTACTATGGGTCCTGAGTTGCACCCACTTGGATGGGGGTGGGGACTATAGACTCTAGTACCAATGCTTCAGTAAAGGTAATGATACATGAGGATAAGAGATGTAAACAAAACTATTTGGGGGGAAATACCTGAAATAATGGCTATTTTCTCAAAGTCAAGAAAGGAGAAGAGAGAATGAACTTGGAGTTTGGACAAACTGTATGATCAGAGAGCAGGAGCATGTCACAAGTGGGGAAGCAGCACCACAAACCCAGTCTTCTGTCCCTGTACTTCAGACCTGTGGGGTTAAATGTGCCTCTGTCCCCATCAGCACATATAATGCCATAGGAAACCAGAAACCGGAAAAAAAAATTCACAACGAGCAACAACTTGGGCTAAACTGTAGCAATCCTTTGGTCTGATTATATGGAGTCACATTGGGGAATTTCTACTAGTTAAAAATCTATTGATAAGAAACCTGGACAAAGACATATAGGCCAGATTAAACATGAATGACTCTGTACGTTCAATAGACAAGTCTGAAAAATGTCTTTGGGGTGCAATGCTAACACACTCTTCTTGGACTTGGGGCTAGCAGGTAGTGTGGTGGTTAAGGCATTGAACTCCTTTGAAAACCAGATAATCATGTAATACATTTCATTTGGTTCAAAGAAAGTTCAGAAACATGCCAATGTAATTGCAACTACTAAAGTCATATAAAAAAGTTATTGTAATAAACATATTTTACTAAAAAAAAGATCGGCACAAATGCAATAACAAAGCATTAAGGGAGACTGATCTAATTTAGAGAAAACTTGGGAGAGGAGACCAAGGGAGAAGCATCAGAAATCCCAATTCACATCCCACAGTCCCAGAAGAATGCTGTAGTATTGAATTTAATATGGGGAACATCCACTTGGACCCTATGAAGTACCTTACAGTAATAAGGTAGGTTTCTTGAGGACACAGTTACAGCAGAATATATATCCTAATAAAAAAATGCAAACGAGCCCAAGCCTCAGTGGCTTTGGACTATAAAGCAAAAGTTGGAATATGAAAACTGCTTGTCCCAGAGTTGTAAGCAGTTTATATAAATGTCCAAAAATAGAGAAAATCCATATGGCATTAGAAATGCCAGTAATGCAAGGAAACACTCATCGTTTTTTAAGTGACAAAAGCAACTTATAAATGGTCTATCACAGTTTTCTTACAAAGATATGTTCATTGTATACATAAAAAAGGATAAAAGTATTTGTTTTTTATAAAGAAAATAACAAAAGTTATTTGTGGTGGTGCCTTTTTTTTTTCCCCCCAATGTAACTTTATATCCTACACAAGTTCCACAGAAAACTTGTGGGTTTTATTTATGATTAGAAAAATAAATCTGCAACAATGAGCCAGAAATGTTTTTGGCCACCCAAGTAGAGTGGTGGATAAGGCAGGTGGATCCCACACAGCCAACTGTATGGTTTGAGTCCTGAAGCCACTGACTTGGAAAAGAGGCTGGTCATGTGTGCAAGTGTGCCCAAAAATCTCAAGAAGAGAATGGAGAAGGGACTATGGCATGGCCATACCACTCCCTCTCTCTCTGTCTCTCTCTCTCTAGAGAGTGCATGTGCCCTTAAAAAGAATGAAAGAAAGTCCTTTGTTAAAGAGTTCTATAGAAACTACTATCAGAGGATAGCAAGATGTAGGATGACAGATAATATGTCAGCAGAGAGGAAATATATACTACAATTTAAATCCCCAAATATGATAAAAGGTCTAGGAGACGGGAACAAGTGCCACCAAATGTATTTGCATAAACTTTTCAGTAAATTTTTTCACTTGGGATTTACACAAACAATTGCACATATATGTTATACACACACATGCAGACACTCAACCAAGTTTTTAAGGAAGCTTACAAAAGTGCATACGACAACAAAAAGCAGTAATATATATTAGGTAAATACAACAGAGATCCTACTTCAACTTGTTTTGTGGAAAAGACAGAAATCAATTTATAAGGATGGATCTACCTTCAGCCCTTGCTAGGTTTCAAATTATGACTTAAAGATGTGCTCGCTCTCACTCTCGCTCGCTCTCGCGCTCTCTCTCTCTCTCATCTCTATCTCTATCTTTTTTTCTTTTTTTACCTGTATACTTCTATGTTAATTTGCATATCAGTCTAACTATTCTCTCATTACAACATCAAGTGATGTGGGACAGAGCCACACACAAGGAACTATGCCACCCAGCAGCAGTCAGATGACCACACCCTTACAGTTATAAAACAAAAATACAAGAAATTTTCCTGACAGCTCAAACAGGTAAGGCTTGGGATTATCCTACTTGACCTGTTGGGGGTCACATGCCCACATGTTAAAGAGGTTAACTGGTCCTTGACCAATTGTTTGCAAAAGGGGACCAAAGAATTATAGTTGGTAGTCCATTAGGCATGCAAAGAATAAGAGAGGAGTGTCCCAAAAGTGATAGAAGGAAGAAGAAAGAAAAGAATGCATGCAAAATGCAACTTCAATTAACATAGCGCATCACCTCACAGAAAATTATGAACCAAATCATGATTTGGTTTATAATTGAAGGGATAACATGGGTAATAGGTCAGTCTAGCCGACAGTAATACTAGCAACAGAAATGTATACCACACATTTCTGCAGAGTTTTTAAATGTAAGACCATGTGTGGGTCTAAGTTTACTAATAGTCAAAATATACAGTTACCTGACACATGACTTCAAAAAATAAGAACAGCCATTTTTTCAATGGAGCTTCAGTTTTTCTTCATTTTGATACTGAAACTAATGAGGTGTTTATAATTAAAAAGGAGAGTACTTTGTGAGATACCTTAAACAACATCCTTAACAATATTTCTACGTTAAACACAACATATCTCACTTGGTTGTGCCCTAAGATATTCTTCAGTGAAGGTTACTGGTAACCTCGAAGTGCCATCTGACAAGGTGGATCTATGAAAGAAGAGGAAAAAGAAAACCCAAACTACGAATAGGCAATGCACCAGTGATCTGGCAAGATTAAAAGGGATCATTTCGAGCAGTTGGAATGATAAATGGACTGAATATCCTTCAGGCAATCCTAAGCTTTCGATAAAAATTATATAATAGTAGTGTCAAGGTTTTATCTCTTGGCAGATTTCAGAGGGCAGATATAGTGCATCACCAATACAGAATTGAGTCTTATGCACTGATAAATACCTGGGAGGAAAGCAGCAATAAAATCCTCTGGCAGGACTCATGAAGTCTAACAATGCAAATATCTGAATGGCCACCAGAGTCTCTCAAAAGTTCCTGAGAAAACAACTCTGTGCCTGTTTTAACAAAAACAAGGATGAACCACTGAAAATAAGCATTCTACAAATTGATGGCTTTAAAGCAGTACTTGGGGAAAATATTTAGGAGCTTTAGCTAGCTAGAGTTTTAGTTTAAATCAGTAGCTCAGAGATTTTAGAAGGATTAAGAGAACTGTAGTAATGAAAATGAGGTAGGAGCCCAGCCTGCTACTGCAACTGGTAACAAACTGAACTGCAGGGCTGGAAACCATATGGCTCACCATGGGTTCGGATTCTCAGGTTGGCCTGAAAGCATACCAGGCTTGTGCACTCATGCCCTCATGAGCATGGAGAATCCTGATGAGCTGGAGGACTGGGAAGAGGGAAGAGCG
>NW_006159671.1:1389010-1431837 GCF_000334495.1 Tupaia belangeri chinensis | reverse complement strand
TCATACACACATACATTCTCTATTGTAAACAAAATAAATAACTTCTGAAAAAGAAAACAAGACAAGGAAATGTCTCACTCAATGGACAATGAATAATACTGATATCACGGACCATGATTAAAAATAGACAAACTGAATAATTTTAATGGATGAATCACCAGAATGGTGAGGAAAGTCAACATTTTGTTCGCTTAGACACAGATGAAGAAATTAGGAAAAAGTAAGTTTAAAGAAAAGACACAGCAGGGGAGGAAGATATGATAGCTGGTTTCAAGAACTTGGAATAAATTTGTCTATTTGTCACATACAAATTGGACTCTAAGGAATAGAACTACTATAGCACATCTGGGTCACAATGAGATCATATTTTTTAACTTAATAAAAAAAGGAAGAACATTCTAATGGTCACAGATATCCAAAAGTGGAATGGAATGCCAGGGGAAATAGTAAATTTCATGTCACCAGGGTAGTTAAGTCAGAGATTGGATGACCATTTGTCAGAGATGACCTTTTAATTTCCTCCCAACACAGAGATTTTTTTTATAGCTTTAGGAGACCATTCATTTATTACTTTACAAATACTTATTAAACACCAATTTTGTTCTAGACATTTTTCTACATGATAAGAATCTAGCATGGAATAAGGCTGCTATCATCTTTCCCCCAATAGAGCTTAAATATGGAGAAGAAATGGGAAAATAAATAAGCAAATAAATGAACAAAGTCATGGTTTCTATAAATACTATAAAGTAAACAAATAGGTAATGTGGAGTAACTAAGGACAGTTAAGGTAGTCTATAAGAGCTATCATTTGATCTATTCTAAGTGATCAAAATAAGAATATATTATAGTGCGGACCAGCAGTTAACATAATGGCTATGCCACTGGACTCCCATGCAGTCGACCACGTTTCGAGTCCTAGACCCAGTGGCTTAAACCACGTTGGGTGAGTGCGTGTGTGCCCAAGATCCCAAGAAAAGAATGGAGGAGAAGGGACTGTGGCGTGGCCATCCTCCCTGGGTGTTGATTTCTCGTTTTCTGTCTCTCTGTCTCCCTCTGTCTTTCTGGCGAGCGCACGTGTCCTATAGCAAAAACCTCTATTAAAAAAAAAAAAAAGATACTTAGAACATATCATAGTGATTTTAAGCTATTAACAAAAGAATGAGAAAGAGCCAACCATGTGAAAGGCTAGAGGAGGAGACTTCTATGCAGAAGGAACAGTCAATGCAAATGACATGAATTAATAAAGAGATCAGCTTTTCCAAGAAGAAAATGAAAACCAACATACATTGAGAATACTGAACAAGGGAAAATACTGGTACCCCAGCAGGTCAGAGACAGGAAAGGACACATAATACCTTTGAGGGTAAGCTGGTTCCATGATATAGTAGTAATGTGCTGCTCTAGAGAAGCTGAATCTCACATCATGACCACAGAAACATGTGAGGTATACACAAATGCCAAAGGTCCAGCTCACTGGAGGAGAGGAAGAAAGGGACAACAGAGTGGACCTGACCCTGTGGAGGTTGCTCCTCTATCTCACTCTTACACGCCTGCATGTGCTCTATACTGAATGAAAAATATAAAAGTGCGTGTGTGTGTGTGTGTGTGTGTGTGTGTGTGTGTATGCAGATAGATAGAAAGAGATCTTTGAGGGGGTCTGTAACAGCTTTCTTTTTTTATTATTACTTTTTTTTGGGGGGGAGAGGTTTTCACTATAGGGCACGTGCGCTCACCAGACAGAGAGAGAGACATAGAGACAGAAAGTGAGAAATCACCCCCCATGGGGGATGGTCATGCCACAATCCTTTCTCCTCCATTCTCCTCTCAGGATCTTGGGCATGCATGCACACGCACCTGGCGTGAGTTTTAAGCCACCAGGTCCGGGACGTGAACTGCGGTCGACTACGTGGGAGTCCAGCAACATAGCCATTACACTAACTGCTGGTTCCCTGTAACAGCTTTCTGTAGATTGCCAACCCCATGACTGTTTTATTCCCTTCTTCCTAACAATGTCCCAGATTTTGCATCCATGGTGTTTGGGAAGAATTTATCTGATCTCCACTCAGCAAGTACCTTTATTGGCTTACAGTAACCGCCATCTTCCACCTCATGACTACATTTATTGTGGAATAGCACAGGAGACAACTCAGGTCAACCCAAGCCAACCACACAATCCTGGTACTTATGCTCAGATTATTACAGGAGCAGATTTTCTTCTCCTAGGACACATTAGCCCTTTGGATATAGAACATTGGATGCTAAGAGAGCATTTAAGACTGGGTACGGAAGTGGTGAAGTCATCAGTATATAGAGCGTTTCAAAGTACTTGACTTCATGAGATCACCAGGACAAGGACGTCCCTGCTATTAATCTAATGAATGAACATATGCCAGTCATACACCTCAACAGTCGGAATGAAGAATTGAAAACCATAAGACCTCCCATAGGCACAGTAAGAACCACTCCAGGGGAAGGATCTGCCTCTGATAATGGCACCAGGGGTCCACCAGTTAGAAAATACTGTAATTCTTTCTGAAGTCAACCTTTAAAGATTAGTAACAACTCAACACAAAAGCTAGACTTGTTTCATTAGAATACTGTAAATCAGATGAATTCTGGTGATAAATTATTATCAATAATCAAGGCTGTATGAGAATTATCTTAGTAAAATAATAATGGAGTCGAATGAAAATAGGAAGAACATATAAAGCTCTGGTGAGGAATGTTTGCCCAAAATGAAATAATCTAGAAAAGAACATGTATAGTATCACACGTACTGTATCTCATGAAGTGACTTCAAAAAGTAAATTGAATCAAATACTTGAAAATGAGGCACATGAGTCCAGAGAGCAGTGCAGCAATAAAACATAATGCTCTGCAAGGCTGACCCACATGAGAAGGCTCCAGGTTTACATCCAGAGACTTCCCTGAAAAAATGAGTCATGTGTGTGGCCATGATCGGGAGCCAGCTGATGCTGGGGATAGATCATACAGCAAGACTCTAGTGGGAGTGCTATCTCTGCGTATTTCTCTTTCTCTTTTCTTCCCCTCATGAAAGAAACAAACTTTGAAAATAAAATAAAGCACAAACCGGAGAATTTTAGTTTTCTTTTCATCCTCTTGACAAGAATGTATCACAGCAGAAGTTTCTGAGTGCTCTGAAGAACTGCACTTTCTTTGACCTTAATCTATTTTTAAAAGCCAAAACATCGTATACATTTTTATAGTACCATGATTTCTTTCAGAAGTGGGGCCAGTGGAGCACTTTGGATAAAATGTAAGAAATGCAGCGTATATTGCATAACAGAAAGAAGAACACAGGACTCAGCCAACGCAGGTTACCTTGGCTAATTAGGTTGATGAAGAAACAAACACTGCACAGTTATCTAGGCACCCAAGGTGAGCATTCGAAGTGAGATTAGCTTGTTGAGGCTGAGTAGAAATGTCAGGTATGGAATTCTGAGACTCAGTCTGTTATCTGGATATTTGGCCAAGTCTTTCAAGTCGGTCATTTTATCCTCTTGAATCCGATCATGTTATTAAGTAACCTTACTTCTCATGATTCTTACAAAGTAAACAGAATAGGAAGAAAACAATGAAAAAGCCCATATAGCAAAACTACTTGCAATTTTCATCTATTGGAGATCAGTTACTGTATTAGTCTGCTAGAGCTATCAAACGAAATGCCATAGACTTAACAGAAATTTATTTTCACACAGTTCTGGAGGTTGGAAATCCAAGATCAAGGTGACAGCAGGTTTGACTTCCTCAGAGGCCTCCTCTCTCCGTGGCTTGCACAGATGCCTTCTCTCTGTGGCCTAACAAGGCCTCTTTCTCTGTGGATGCACAATCCTGGGGTTACTTCCCTTTCTTAAAAGTACATCATTCCTGAAGGCAGCAGATGGCATAGTGGTTAAGGTGCTGGATTCCCATGGTTCAAGTCCTGGACCCAGCAACTTGAAACTCCTGCCTGGTGCATATGTGTATGCACCCAAAATCCCGAGAGAGGAATAGACAAGAAAGGAAGGTGGTGTGGCCATCTGCCCTGGCAGATGATTTCTCACCTTCTGTGTGTGTGTGTACATGTGTGTGTACCTTCTGTGAGCACACTCACCCTATAGCAACAATCTCTCTCTCAAAAAAAAAAAAATTCTGTAAGATTAGGATTCTCCTCATAAACTCTGATGTGAACTGGATGTTCACGTCCTCCCCCCTCCATCAAAAGGATTCTCATGTTGAAGCCCTAACTCCCATATAACAGTATTTGGAGGAAAGGCCTTAGGAGGTAGCTAGGTTTAGATAAGATCATAAAGGTAGAACTCCAATGATGGGGTTAGTGCTCTTTTAAGAAGTAAAAAATGACCCCAAACTTTCCCTGCTAGGACCACCATGTAAGGAAACAGCAAGAAGGCTGCCATATGCAAGCCAGGAAGAGGGCCCTCACCAAGCACCTAATCTGATGGCGCCTTGAGTTTGGGCTTCCCAGCTCCAGAACTGTAAGAACTGTTATGTTTGTTGTTTATGCCACCCAGTCTATGGTATTTGGTTATGGTAGCCCAGGCGAATGCACAGAACCTCATTTATTTTTAATGACCTCCTTACAGCCTCTATCTGCAAATGTAATCACACTGGGGGTTACGGCCTCTACTGAAGGCATTTTGTTTTGTTTTTTGTTTTTGTTTTTGTTTTTGTTTTTATTTGGAGAGGTATTTTTGTTATAGGGCATTTGTGCTCGCCAGAAAGACAGGGAGACAGAAAGCAAAAAATCACCCCCGCCCCCGGGGGAATGGCCACACCGCAATCTGTCCTCCTCCATTCTCCTCTCAGGATCTTGGGCACACTCGCACATGTATCCAGCATGAGTTTAAGCCATCAGGTCTGGGACTTAAACTGCGGTCAACTACATGGGAGTCCAGTGACATAGCCATTACGCCAACTGCTGGTTGCTGTTTTTATTATTATTATTATTGCTATTATTTTTGCCATAGGGGATAAGCATTTACCGGAGAGAGACAGACAGACAAATTGAAATTACCCCTCAAGGAGGAAGGCCACATGGCAATCTCTTCTCTTCCATTCTCCTGTCGAGATTTGGATACAAATACATGTGCACCTAGTGTGGTTTTCAAGCCACTGGTTCCCAGACTCGAACCACAGAGTTGGCCATATGGGATCCACCATCTTAATCACCGTATCACTTGCGGGCCCATGACTTAACAGCGCTTATCAGAACACAATTCAGCTCACAACAGCCACCATATCCTATATTTGGATTTTTCCTTTTAATTATTTTTGTTTTATACATTCAATCACTGTACATCACCACAGTTTGTAAAATGAATTTTCCCAGCATGGATACACTGCACACCAGTCCGGTTAAAGATATTATTATACATGTTAACATCAGCAATCCTCCATTTCTGTGTCCTTTAATGTCTTGCCTCTCTCTTTTTCTTCTTGATTCCCTACATTTATATGTTTTTAAATAGCAGCTCTTAAACCCATATCCACTACCATTTATTTCTGACTATCATTATCCTTTATCCATTCTCTATCCCCAATTTTAAAACTATCTATCTTCCCCTAGCCTTCCCATCATGTTTCACCCGTCCTCAAGAGAGCTGCCAAAGCATTGTGCTTTAACTAAATTCTAAGGACAAGGTTCAAGCTCTTAGCACAGTGGCTCAGTCTCTTTATGACCTGAGACCTTCTATCTTCCCATCTTCATTTCCTTCTCCCCATTGACATATTATACTTCCCTCAAACCAATTTACTTGAAATTTACCTTACATTTCCCATGTGATTCCTTTGCTTGGAGTACTGGTACTTTGTCCTCTCTCAAGCATCCGGTCTTTCTTCAAAACTCAGTCACCAAAATCACTAACTCAGTAGAGTCTCACTGTCCCTAAAACAGGTTTAACCACTCCTTTCTCAGCAGAATTATTACAAATTATATCCATTTCTATTACTGTGTTTTCACAGTATTACCTGTCTCCCTTCATAGATTATGTCTTATGGATGTAGCAGCTATGACATATCTTTCTGTAGTTCATGTCTCATTGTTTTTTTACTGAATTCTTTAAAATATGCAGCTATATCTATATACGGTGCATTTCGCATAGATTCTTAAACTAGCGACTACTGTCTATAGTGTTCACAAGGTAGCCTAACACTATTTTGGCTCTATTCAGTCTCTGTATGAGACATCACCTCCCCCTCCAAAAATCCATCAATGATTTTCTAACATTTAGCTTCCTGAAAACCTTGAAGGTCATAGTCTATCAGTTTCATCAGAACTAATCTCAAGCCCCATGCATTCTCGAGGGTGCAGCTTCAAGAACGTTCCCTATTGTGAAGAAACCATCCAGAATCTTAAAACTTAATTATATCTGTAACAGGATAAATGTACAAACATATACGACTCTAGGACCAACCAACAAACCAGTAAAATCCATCTGGCAAAATTCTGTCTCCAGATACATTGATCTGTCATTCTCAATAGACTGCCCCTTCATTTTTCTCACAATAAGAGATATCTCATTCTTAATCCCTTCTTCACCCAGCCCCACACTCTACCCAGCTAACATCCACTGAAACAAACCAAAGAAAACAAAATGCTACCTCAATGAAAGCTAGAAATTGTTTTCTGAGGCAATCTTGGAGAGAGAACTTTATTGTACTGTCCAATATGGCACTCACTAGACTCATGTGGAATCCATAATGTGAAATATTCAAATTCGGATGTGCTGCAAATATAAAATGCATACTGAATTTCAAAGACTTGTGGAAAAAATAATCTAAAATGATCCAGTAATTCTATTAATTATGTGTTGAAATAGTATGTTGGATAAAGTGGATTAAATAGAATGTATTATTAAAATTAATTGAACCATTCTTTTTAAATTTGGCTAATAAAAATTTTAAACTATATATGTAGCTCTCATTATACAATATTCAGATGATCCTCTGTTATGAGGCCTGGGAGAGAGGACAGAAGAAATGGAAGCAGTTCTAACAAGAGAGGAAGGACAATCAAGAGAAATAAAAAACCCACTCAGGTAGAAGGGAAGAGGTTCTTCCATAAAGGAGGGTCAAGGAGCAGAGCAGAAGGGTGTGTAAGATGAGCCATTCATGCTATCGTTCCTTATATCTCAGCTTATTTTAAATATTTCTAAATAACTTTTAATTTGAAAAAGATACTAATAAATATCAAAGCGTGTGTGTGTGTGTGTGTGTGTGTGTGTGTGTGTGCATGTAAAGATAAGAGATTAAACTCAGTTACAAAAACAAAACCAGATCCATGAAAATTCTACATGTTTATATTAAATGTTATTTAAAAATCAGACTATTGGAATGAAAAGGATTTTGTGTCCCAAAGAGTTTGCAGTAATACATGCAGAGAAAAAAGATGACCTTTCCCTTTGTAGCACAGCTAAAATGGAACACGAATCAGATAACAAACACTACAAAAAGAGTAATGTATAGGTTTTCTTTGTTTTCCATGGAAACACACTATTAGCCTCGCTTCTTTTGCCTTGAAATAAAATATTCATTGTTCAAAACTTGCTAAAATATTCATAAATAAATTACTTTCCCTGAAAGCTCCATTTGTTTTCTTTAAACAAAAGAATAGGAGATTTCAAATGTTATGATTACACACACACACACAGTGATATAAGCGCCAGTCATGGAATATCAGAAAAATACAAATAGCTAATGGATTCTAGAGTCTAGTGTAGCTAGAAAAATATTGTCTTTCTCTAACTATTACATGGAAATAAAAGGGTACATGATTAAGTTAAAATATATACCACACACTGAAACGTGATTTAAAATAAAAACTTCTTTTCATTCTGAATAATTAACCTAGAGAACACCAGGTCAGATGCTATCTTTACAAATACCAGACATTTCAAGCAATACCCAGGCATTTCTGACAGGGTCTAAAGAAATATTAACTGAGAAAAATGTCCTCAAATGACAAAGAACTGAAAATAATCCATTGCTGAGGGCACATTGATGTTTCCAACATGCCACAATACAGCAGTTTTGATACTTTAAATTGTCCCCTGAAGCTTTCACCTGTCATCAGTGGGGGGGGGGGGGGGTGGGGCGGACCTGGAGTTTGTTTTTTTCGGGGGGGGGGGGGGGGTTTGGACGTACATGTAGTTTGTTTGTCTGTTTGTTTGTTTGTTTGTGTAGACTTTTTTGCCTTATGGTGCATGCACTCACTGGAGAGAAAGAGACATAGAGATAGCGAGAGGGATATTGAGAAATCACCCTCCACAGGGATGGCCATACCACAGTCCCTTCTCCATTCTCCTTCCAGGATCTTGGGCATGCAAGCACACGTGCCAGTGTGATTTTGAAGCCACCAGGTCTGGGACTCAAAACATGATCAGTCATGTGTGAGTTCAGTGACATCACCACTATGCCATCTGCTGGTCCCACATATGCTTTTACACACACACACACCCTCACACACACGTACATGCATACATATTTTGAATAGATAAATGTGCTTATTCTTAGTAAAAATCTAAATGCAGTTGTTTTTTGGGGAAAATAAACCTTTTTTGGGTTACATACATATTAACTAGTGAGATAGGAGGTATCTGGGGAGACTACAAAAATCATTAAGAATCATTAGTAATCTTTCTGGGATCAGTTGGTGGTGTGGTGGTTAAGGCAGCTGTGTCCCACATGGCCAAATGTGTGGTTCCAGTTCTTGATCCAGGGGCTTGAGAAATAACCAGACATGTGAGTATGCATGCCCAAGATCCTAAGGGGAAAATGGAGGAGAAGGGATTAAGACAGTGCTATCTCCTATGGGGGACAGAAGGGAGGTGGCATGCTTTCTCACTTGCCTTCTCTATCTTTTTCTCTTTATCTCTCTTCAACAAGCACACATACCCCCTGGCAATTTTTTTTAAATAAATAAATCTTTCTGGTTGTTAGGTCCTGGAATACTATCTGATCCTGAGAGTTGATCACAGCCAAATATTGAACAGAGAGAGAAAGTCTGAACCATAAAATTAGACCATGCAAGTGACTATGGTCAGAGGGATATGAACGTTATTACATAAAGAGAGAGTGGATAGCTGGTGGGGTGGATGACTTCGGTCTTTAGCTCTTCAGCAACCAAGCATCCTTACTACTGTAGGAAAAGTCATGATGTATCTTTGCTGTACATAAATTTGTCATGACTTTTCCAATGACCCAACATTTGACAATTGTCAAAAGCAGTTGAAGGTGATCCACACCGTGCACTATTGATACCAAAGAGGACAAACATTTCCTCTCCCTACTCCAAGGTAACTAGAACACAGATGTGTGACTTCAGCACAATCAAGAGGCCTTCTTTTGGCCCTGCAGTGCTTGGAAAGTGGTGAAAGGCACTGGTCAGTTAGACATGGTCCATCGCCACAAAAGTTTAGATGTGAAGTTCATATGATGTCAGGCTGAGGTGTTTTTTTTTTTTTCCTTTGGAGAGGTATTTTGCTATAGAGCGCATGCGCTCGCCAGACAAACAGAGAGAGACATAGAGACAGAAAGCAAGAAATCACCTCCCAGGGGGGATGGTCACACCACAATCCCTTCTCCTCCATTCTCCTCTTGGGATCTTGGGCACACACGCACACGCGCCCAGTGTGAGTTTTAAACCACCGGGTCCGGGACACAAACCGCAGTCGACTACGTGGGAGTCTAGCGACATAGCCCTTACGCTAACTACTGGTTCCCAATGTCAGGCTGAGTTTTAAAGGTTGGCAAAATCAGATGCACAGTGGAAAACATTAGTGAAATAGGACCATCTGTAGCATCCTAATAAGACAATCCCAAAGGCAGGATCTTAGATATGCACTTACTTTCATGGTTTGTACCTCCTTCAGCTCCTTCCAATACATTTACCTTCTACTTAAATTCATCACACTCAGGTCTATTCAGTTAACCTCATGGGAGAACTTAGAAGGATGCACAATTTGGATATCAAAGAAGGTGGCTTCAGGAAAGCTGGTCAACAGACACAGGGGTTCAAGAACTAGAACGAGGTCTAAGAACCTGTCTTTTGTATTACTGGTTAGAATAAGGCACAATCTTAGTTCTAGAGGATAAAATGTAATAGATAAGTTATCCAGATGGAGTTAGCAGATAAGCCAGGACCTAGCTCCAACAGAGACAGGATGAGGGAAGAACTCGGTCTCAAGAATCAGAAAGGTGTTAGAATCCAGGCGTGAGATCAAAGTCACACCAGCAGCAATCCCTGTACTTTGTTGAGAACAAAAAAAGAATAATCATTATGAGATCTTGGATAAGCCAAGTAATCTCTCAATTCCTCCATCTTTTAGTTTATCAAAAATGCTGCTACCATATGTCCCAACTCAGAAAACTGAGGAGATCATATACATCAAAACACTAAATCTCTTGAGAAAATGAAATTATAAAGGGTTATATTTATTACTGCATATATCAATAAAGATGAATTTAATAAAAGCAGCTGAGGAAAAAACTGCTTGCCAGCTCAGTCCTACCATAACACAGGAAGTCTAAATAAAACTATATATAATATATGAAGACTGAAAAATTCTTCTCCAAATACAGACAAAAACTATGCCACACTTGGATGTTCTCACAAGACATCACATGGTGATACTTGGAGACAAAAGGTAAAATCATGGCATATCAAGGGGGCAGGATCAGGCCTAGCATTCAAGAGTATATGCATTTATGTAAAGTGATAAGGAAAAAAATAACAGGCAACAGTCATGTAGGATGGCCAGATATTGTTTTAAGTACTAATTTAATCATTTAATCCTTTTTTTTTTTTTTTTTTTTTTGCTCAATTCTCACAACTTGATGAAATCTTACTTAATTCCTACAACTATGCTATGGGGTAAGACTAGTGATATACTCATTTTTCTAACAAGAAAACTAAGGCTCAGAGAGGCTAAACTAGGAGGTTAACTAACTCTACAAGCAAGGGGTTGCAGGTAGGATCTGTACCCCAGGAACCTGGCTCCAGGGTTTGATCTAAATTACTGCATAACATTACTTTTCAAAAAGACTAAAAAAAATGTTATTGAAGAGCAGGGACATCAGAAAGATGGATTCAAAATTGAACAACCAACATATATAATCAATTTAAGATTGCAGTTTTGAATTGAAGCAAAGACAATTTGCTTTCTCATGTCTCAGCAAGAATTGTGATACTAAGAAGTCTAAAAATAAGTGCATGTACTATGTCAATCTTCAGTGTGTAATTCTCAAAAATGCATAGAAGCTGATGGTAAACATTTTAATTCATTCAACAAATATTGAATACTTGCTTTCATACACAATGCTTGTTGTAATATGCTTGTACAGTTTTCCATTACAAATAAATAAATCTAATACTGCCTGTCTATTTATGTGAGAAAGAAAATGAAATATTGTAAAGATATTCAGATTGAATGAGTCAGCAAGGACAAGCATAATATCAGCCAAAGGCAAGTATTTAAAAGAAGCTGAAATTCTTTATGGTTTAATTTGGTGTATATTAATAGTTGCTCCGATAGTTTTACCCCAACTCACAGCATTATTCTAAATTATTTCATTGTCCCTATGGTGACCCACTGACCACAATATTTTCAAAGTTTTTGACCTTTTCAAATCTAATCATCTTTACCTGCTTTCTGCTTCAGTGTCTTCCTCTCATAATTGCCCACTGAGTACTGCCATCACCTTGAAACAACCCACATCAGGAATATTAAATTCTAGTTTCTGGTCCCCAGCTACCACTTTCTCTCCTTGTACATCTCCAATTCCCTCACTCCTACTCCATCTACTCTTCACACCATAGACCATGGTCCCACCCTCGCCACCCACCTCTGCCCAACACCGTTACTCTTGTCTCTCCAGCTGTCACCCCTCCTGGCCTCCAGCCAAGGCTCTGAGCTGTAGTCTGTCTCCAACATTCTGCAGAGGAAATCTTGCACTGTAAGAGCAGCACCACGTCCCTAAGCAGGCTGACTTTGCTGAAAATGTATGCGTTCCCATGACTTCTGAATATTGAGCACTTCATGTTAATCTATTCTTTTTTATAGCTTTTTCCTGGGGGTTTCTCTTTCCCATATCTCCAGTCACATTCTCTTCCAATCTTCACCATCCTTTATTCTCAGAAAATGCCCTCCATCCTAATGTGGCCCATTACGAAGTGGTCACTAGCAGGAAAGTCCCATAGCCTGTTGTTCCCTTTGAGATATCCAACATTTTATTTTGCATCCTGACTCCTAGAGTAAAAAATGCCCTATTCTATCTTAGACCTGTATTCTTTACATGAGCTAATTCATCCAGATGATATTTGAGTCCATTCTGAATTTTCAACCTCTGAATCATTGTTCAAATCACATTTTCTAAAGGCATGCTTAAGTTTCTTCCCAACTAATCAATCTCAACCTCACTTCCTTCTCCCCCTGCCTCTTCTCCACCTATATTCCTATCTTGCTACCTTCATTTCCTTCCTACAGTGCTTGGTAAGAAGGGCGCAATAACTGTTTGTTTGTTTGTTTGTTTTATGGGGAGAGGGAGGGGACACCTCCAATAAGATCTTCACTCTTGATCCACTCCTAGCCTCAGCCAATCTGGATCACACATCTGGCATGTACTCAAATGCCCAGAATGAGAACACAGGACCTCTTCAATGTGGATTCAGCAATTCACAATATTGTGTTACCTTTGCACATCTGGCTGGCCCATGAATAACTAGTAGAAAAATAAAAGAATTTTCTGGGACCAGCAGATAGAGTAATGGTTCTGTCTCTGGACTCTCACGCAGTCTACTGCAGTTTGAATCCTGGACCCAGCAGCTTAAAAAATCTCACACCAGGCATTTGCACATGAGTGCCCAAAATCCCAAAAGAAGAATGGAGGAGAAGAGATTGTGGTGTTGCCATCCTCCCAGGGAGTGATTTCTCATTTTCTGTCTCTCTGTCTATGTCTCTCTGGTGAGTACATGTACCCTATCACAAAAAATAGCTCTCTCTAAAAAAAGAATTTTCTTATAAGCCTGTTCTACTCACCTCTACCAAAACAAAGCTTGCTTTTCCCCAGCCACCTTGATTCATTCTTTCTCTCTCTTTCTCTCCCCCCACACATATGCACCATTAACTCACACAAAGTCCCAAACCGAGCTTCTCACTTTTGAAAGCTTATCTGCTGACCTCAAATGAGCTTAACAAATGGTCCATCTGGTTAAATAAAAAATGTCTATTTAACACGCTAGCAATTTTATGATTTATAAAATACCTGATAAAAAACACAATTGCATTTTAAATGCCTGGACTAAAATTCATCTACTCCAAGAAGGTTAAGAGGAACATAAAAAGAGCCAACTGTCTATATGCCATCTGTATCAACAGGAAGGAAGCATCCCATGAATTTCAGAAAAATAATTTATAAAGACGCTTCCAAGGTGCTAAGAGGTGACATAAATGAAAATTAAAGAAAACTAATCTGGAATAAGATCAGACTTTTCTATGAGAAAGCCTAAGTAAATACAGAAAACCAGGAAGGTTGTTAAGGCCACATCTCTGAAATCACTCAGGATATAATTAGATAAAGCCTCTGGGAATAGATAGCTTAAAAAAGAATGCAAAGATAGGAAGTACCTTGTGTCTGAAATACTTCTTTCTCATGCTCATTCTTGGGAGGGAAAAAAATACCTATAATTTCCTATTTGTATATATTCATTTAATTAAAAAGAAATTTATTTGAAGGGATTCTAATTTTAAGGACCATCTTCACAATTGTTGATTGCACAGACAAAAACTGAGTTTGATAAAATAAAAATGCAAATAATTTTACATCTGAGAGCGTGCAGCATCACAGCCCATCAAGGTCAATCTTATCATGAGCTCTGGCTTTGTCCTTCTCTTCCCGCAACCCCCAACATCTCCAGAACCTTTGTGACAGGAAAGCAAATGCAGATAGAATTTTTCAAAAACATATTCAAAAGAATGTCTCTTGCCAAAATTGCAGTCACCTTTACCAGTTCAACATTTAATATGCACTTTGTTTGGAGTGATGGCGTTGGAATTTTAATCAATGGTAAGTAAAAAACAAACTACCTGGCAAAAGATCACACAGAAAGCTGGCAGAGGTGCAGGGTGGTGAGGGGAGAACTGGGAACGGATATAAATGTTTGTGATCACACTGATGCTATCGCTGATGAACAACAGATGCAGTGTGCAAACAAAAGGCCATCAACCCTCCCCCACCCCACACCTGCCGACCACCACCACCTGTCATTGCTGGAAAAACAGAGAATTGTGACAAGTTACAGCAGGGCATTCGAAACTGATTTGTCCAAGGAATCTAAGCACTTCAATATCCTGGATACATTAAATCAAATACTTCATCTTCAGGGAGCATCGGTATCCATACCTACTTCAACACTGTCAGCCAGCATTAGGGTCAAGACTGGGGACAAGCAACATTTCTCTGCTTGTTTGGAGCAAAGAAATTAGACAGGATTATGGGATGGAGGAAGATGTTTCCATAAAGTGAGACCTGCAGACATGTCACTTTTTGTAGTATTTTAACCTTATTTATTTTTAAAATAATTATTTTATTTAACTTTATTTATTTTATTTTCAAGAGAGAGAGAGAGAGAGAAAGTGAGAAAGCAAGTCACCAGGTCCAGGACTCAAACCACAGTTAGCCATGTGGGAGTCCAGTGCCCTCAACCACCAAGCCACCTGCCGGCCCCATATTTTAAACTTATTTCTTGGGAACACTAACTAACTCTTTTGATTTTTGTACCAACACAGTTTGTTACTAATAGTTATTCTCACTTAACTGATATATTGTGTCATTGGGGAAGTCGTAATGCATTTCCGCATAGAAAAATACATCATGACTTTCCTGACAACATAATAGAAAGTGAGGCTCAGAGAAGTTAAGCAAACTCATCAAGATTTCATCTTCATCATATCGCATCATATCACACTGTGCTAGGGGTTATGCTAGAATTATCTTATATGCATTACCACATTGAAACATGCACATGAGGGGGAAATACTATCAATATTGCAAATTTCAGATGTGGAAATTAAGGGTCAGAGAGACACAATAATTTTAATTTTGTTGCATATGACGAAAGGCTGAAGTAGTTTACAAGATCCATTTCAAATATTCATTCCTTATCACCACACATGCCCCACACATCACCCACAGAGCATGTACATGAGCACACACACACACCACACACACACACACACATCCCACTTAAACTACATACACACCATTTTCACACATGTTTGCAAGCTGCTATCAGAACCTGGAATATCACCTCCACTCTTTCTGTAAAATGGGTCTTTGTAACTTGATAGGCAAAGAATCCTGGCTCTCAAGCTAAGGATAGAGAAATAACTTACGAAAAAATAAATAAACAAACAAACCAGCAATGAATGTCCCTCTTGACCAGTAAGACAGCCTAGTTGCTCAGTGGGACCACAAGTTATTTGACCTGACCGCTTTGGGGCAAAAATCTAAGTCTGAGTCTCACACCAGACCCATTAAATTGGAATCTTGGGAAGAAGGTGAATTCCATAGCCTCAGAATTTTAAGCAGCACCCACCCCAAATGAGTCAACGTTTGTCCAAAGTTGGGAAGGATGCCTTCTGCCTTATCTGTTTCCTACTGCTGAGGGAACAGCTGAAGCCCATTAACCAATCCTTGTGGCAAAACAACAGCCAGTGCTTACCCACCCTGACTGCCTTCACACTACCCATCCCTTGTGCCTTTTTGTTAGCTTTTCAGCACTTGGAGATCACTGAAAAGGTGGCCTGGGGACACTCTGAGTGATGGCCTTCCAGCTCAGCTAAGAACATACAGCTGAACCAAACCAGGAAGCCACTGCAATCATCAGGTCACAGTCTAAGGTCCCTCTGCCCCATGTCAGTCTGGGAAGGCCCCTCTTTAGGTGCATTTGGGTAAAAGAAACCAGATCTCAATACTTGAGCAAACAGGGCTAGAAGATAGCAAGGCGAGACCAGACCTGCCAGTATGTGGACCCAGCTCTGCCCTGTACTATCTCCCTGACCCACTGGCCTTGGTGTGCTCCAGCGAGTCTGAAAGTAAGACTGACTTCCGTGGCCACAGGGCCATCTCACTGGATCTTTCCTCTGCCTGAAATACTCACCTCCCAGGTCTCTGCACAGCTGGTCCTTTCTAATTCTTCAGGCATCAGCTCGAGTCACCTCCTCAGAGACGTCCTTCCTGACCAATCAATCTAATGTTGCCTTCCCCTAATCCTGCTTTTATGCCACTTTGTTTTCTTCTGAGCATTTTTCACTAGCTGATATTTTTAAACTGATCCTTATCATTATTCCTACCTGAAACTGAAACTGTCATGTATTCCCTAAACTTGTTTACCTGCCTCTTCTCACTGCTTGGAATGTATGCCTCAAGGAGAATAGGAAGTCTGTGTGTCTTTTTCAGGTCTGCCTCCTTAGTCAAGCACCCAGCACAGAATAATATTTGACTAAACGCAAACGAACCAACAAACAAATACATGAATACATTCAAGGCAGGAAATATAAATATAAATATAAATCCACATGCTACAGTGGGAAGAGGACAGATCTACAACTAAGATGAAAACTTATAATTCATTAGAAGTCACCAACTGAGTTGGAATCAATTTGTGTCCTGGGATGGCTAAGCCTATTCTCTTAACCACTGTGTAGTTATATTACATGGTCCCTCTTATAAGTAGAACCAGTCAAGAAATGGGTGTAAATGCCAGATGTGGTGGTGTGTGTGGAGGAGTGGGGTCTGGGGAAGGACATTTGGAGGAGGAATATGGAATCAGAGCATTGTCGGGACAGGGAGGTAGTGTTGTTATATTTTGATCAACTGGAACGGGAAGAAATGTTCACATATTGAAATGTTCACTTTCTAAACTAAATAATGCAACTGAATGTATAAAAAATGTAAATAAATAAATAGATTTAAAAACTATAGAACCAGTCATAGCATAAAATGGCCCCAAAAGTCTTCTGGTTTTCCTTGGTGCTCTTTTCTTTCTGCTATGGCTGAAGTTACAAAGAGAGAGGGGGGGCAGGGGAGGCAGAGTTGAGTAGGTAAACCAAGTATCGATGAGCTTTTACGTTGCCATATGTGGAATTTATGTTCCAGGACTGCAACACAGTCCCTAAGGTAATGTCATATAATGAATTGTGTTATTATGGTGCTCTAGCTTACATACAAATTTTAAAAAGGAAAACTTTGGGCTTAACTCAGAAACTTGCAGGTCTCTTGTTCTAGCAATTTTTCTTCAGAAAGAAAATACCCCAAGTGAAATTCACTCTGGTCCCCAATCCAATTTACTGACTCCTTACAGATGAATCAGTGTGAAAGGTGCGCAGGGGTGTTTCCTCTAATTAACTTCCAGTGGGTGAAAAGTACACTAATAGCCCACAGGGAGAAGTTGAGCCCACACTGTTCATCAGCAGCTCAAGGCACTGACTGAAGTGAGGCTCATAAAGCTCTGTTAAGAGAAATTCAGCAAAAGCAGAGTCAGGATGTCTTCAGAAGTAAAACAGTCAGAGCCAAGTTCTCTCCCTCCACGAATCTATCACCCGAAGGGACACACAGTTTGCACACTAAAATCCTGCTATTTCACTCTCCTGTTAGGAACTTCAGTCTTTCTCCTCTCCATCTCCCTCTCCACCTATTAAAATATCATACCACCTATGAGGCCCATGTGAGGCTGGGTCATCGCTGAGAAGTCGTCTTTATTCATATGCACAGCCACAACCAATTATTGACTGTCTCTTGGTTCTTCAATGGGTTTTGGCATTTGATTAAGGGTTATGTGGATTGTTTTTCCCTGAGTGGTATATATGTTTATATCCCTTTACAACAATATTTCAAGTTCCTTAGTGACAGAGACAGTGTCAAGTTCGTCTGTATTCTTCAGTGTCATACACGCTTCCGATACTGGTCAAATGGTCCCAGGAATGTTAACATAACTGTCCTGCCTTATAGAGACCCAATAGGGATAAATCATTTTCAGTAGAGGCCTTAGCTTGAAAACGACTATTTGTGCATCTTAATCCTCCATTAGGAGACCACTGTTAATGCCCAGCTAATCCAAAGCTACTACTTTTCTAAGGCATCAGAGAAAGGGAAGGGTATCTTACACAAAGACATTTACCACCAAATACTGAGCCGCTCATACCACAGAGGGTTCTGACTCAGAGCATCTGGGCCCAGCTCATAGCTCTGAAGCAGAGGGAAGGCAGTCATGAATTCTCTAACCCATACTTCAGGTCAGAATTTTCTTCAACCAGGGACCAGCAGTTAGCGTAATGACTATGTCACTGGACTCCCATGTAGCCGACCACGGTACGAGTCCTAGACCCGGTGGCTTAAACTCACGCTGGGCACGTGTGCATGCATGCCCAAGATCCTGAGAGAAGTATGGAGAAGGGATTGCGGTGTGGCCAATCACCCTCGTGGGTGATTTCTCGCTTTCTGTCTGTCTCTGTCTGTCTGGTGAGCAGCACGCACCCAATAGCTAAAACCTCTCATAAATAAATAAATAAAAAGAATTTTCTTCAACCTATTTCAAGGACTATTTATCCATGAAATGCTCTAAGAAAATAGATTTGGAAAATGCTGAATATTACATCTCCCACAGAGAGATTCAGATGTTTCTTAGTTAACAAAGGCTTTGAGAAAAATTCCAGTAAATATTTTTGTTCAACTCATCATTTCCTACATTTACTTCAACATGGACACCATTTTCTGAATAACAGATAGTAAAGTGTCATGGAACTACAGTAATTCTAACTAAAAGGTGTTAAAAGTAAATTCCTTCACTATCACTTCTAGAAGTCTAGCACATTGGGATCTCAAAGGACTACTTTTCTAGAGGATTAAAAGTGAGCTATATTATTTTTCCTTATTATCTTTCTTTACTGTTCAGTATAGGTATTGGACATTCTCTATTCACTGTCCACCCACTTCATTCTCACATCTGTTCTTTCTGCCCTGTGCTGTGTCTCCCTGGAGGCTCCCCATTGACTGCTTACAGCTGGAGGCAGGAAGCAAGCCACAGAAGTTTGGGTAATTCTACCCAGTTTCCTTCCAGTTTGGTGCCACATCCTCTGTAGTTGATTAATCTTTTGTGTGTGTGTGTGTGTGTGTGTGTGTGTGTGTGTGTGTGTGGTTTTGCCACAGGGTGTGTGCATTCACTGAAGAGAGATAGAGAGAGAGAAAATGAGAAATCACCCCCAGAGGGAGATGGCCATGTTGCAATCCCTTCTCCTCCAAGAGGAATCTTGGGGTTTTGGGCACACATGGCCCGTGTGATTTTCAAGCCTCCAGGTCTAGGACTCAAACCACACTCAGCCATGTGTGAATCCAGTGCCCTAACTACCACACAACATGCTGAGCTCGCAGCTTAATGCTCCTATGGTGACTGTTTCTAGGGGGGAGTCTGTTCTCCACAGTTCTAGCCCTCTGACAACCAGCACCTCTATTCCTTTCCCTTATCCCTGCAGACCTAAGGATAGCAAAGGCTTCCTGATGATGCTAGCGCTGTTTCACTTTCCACATTTTTGAAATTTGCTAGAGAGCACATGCACTTACCAGAAAGAGAGAAAGAAAGAGACAGACAGAACAAAAAGCATGGGTGATAGCTACATCACAATCCCTTCTCCCTTTCTCCTTTTGAGATTTTGGGCACATGGGCACACATGCACTTGCATCCAGCCTGTTTCTCAAGCCTCTGGATTCAGGACTCAAACCACACAGTTGACCATGTGGGATCCAGCAGCCCCAATCACCACTCTACCAGCTGGCCCACTTTCCACTTTCATATTCTCAACCACACCCATGTCTCTATAAGTAGTCCCATCATTAGCCTCTTTATTTAAAACACTGAGGATTAATTTTTTTTCCTCTGCCAGATTCTGATCGATAGAGCAGGGAAGGGAAGTGATATCTATTAATGCTTTCTGTGTGCCAGACACAAGAGGATTTTATACATATTATGCCATTTAATTCTCATAGCAACTTTTGATGATAAGTGTTCTTATTCCCATTTTATAACTGAGTAGAATGAAACTGAGAGGCATGAAATAGATTTCCTTAGCTTGTACTGCTAAGAGAAGCTAAGCTAAGGATTGTTAAGAGGAGCAGTAGTCGCAGATGCAGTCAGAGCCCACACAGTCTGTTCACAAATACTTTCTGTTCTATACTTCAGGCTAAACCCTAGAGAGAGTAGGGAAATAACATAAGACAAATAGAGGAGAATCAGAGAAAAACTCCATGATGTAAAAGAAAATTCCCTCGCTCTTTTTTTCACTTTTTAAAATTTGCACACAGGACATGCACACTTGCCAGAGAGAGACAGGGACAGAGACAGAAAGCAAGAAAGCACCTCTCATGGGGGATGGCCATATCACAATCCCTTCTCCTCCATTTCTTCTTTGCAGTTTTTGGGTATGCATGTACACATACCTAGGGTAGTTTTCAAGGTGCTGAGTCAGGGGCCTGAAGTATAGTCAGCCATGCAGGATCTAGCCATGAGCTGACCCAAAATTGGAACATAAGAATTAACACACATTAGACACCTGATATATCTGGTATACCACCTCAGAAGGAGTAGGTTATGGTGGGCTAGGTCTGCCATCCAAGTTAAGAAAGGGCCTCCAACGCCATTTTTTTCCTTACATCTGTCTTACTCTACTGTATCTAAAAACATGCAGGTAAGACCAAGTCTATGTGGATCTTGAACTTCATCTCTTATATCATGAGACAATTAAGAAATAGCAGCAGCACCACCAGTCTATGAATCCCAAGTCCCAGTCATTAATGTTTATATTTCTCTTTTGCATCTGACATCTGATTACTGTCAAATTTAGTAGCCCATATCTTTCTATTTCAGTTGACTGCATTAATTTTTCCCTTTACCATACACCAATTCCATTTTTAATGAGAATAGTAGTAACTATTATTTTCTGAGCTATTTGGATGTGTCAGGCATCTAACTGGCTTACAGTTATAAATCAGGACTCTGCAACAAGCATATTAAAAAGTGCTCAGCATCACTAATCATCAGGGAAATGCAAATCAAAACACCATGAGATATCATCCCACTTCAGTTAAAATAGCTTTCCGAAAGACAAAATATTAAAAAAAAATACTAGCAAGAATGAAGTGAAACATGAACTCTTTTATGCTGTTAGTGGAAATGTAAATTAAATTTGGATAGCCATTATTAAAAACAGTATAAAGTTCCCTCAACAACTAAAACAGAACTTCTATATGAACCAGTAATCCTGCTGTTAGGCACGGATTAAATGAAATAGCATATTGTAGAGATATTTTCATTACTATGTTACTGGCAACACTAGCCATAATAGCAAAGATATAGAATCAACCTAAGTGTCCAAGAGACAAATGAATAAATAAAATGTGGTATGTATATATAATGGAATACTAGTCGGCTATTAAAAGGAATGAAATTCTGTCATTCAAGCCAAAATGATTGAACCTGGAGGACATTATGTTACATAGAATACATCAGGTACAGAAAGTGAGAACTCACACATTCTCATTTATATCTAGAAGCTAAATAAAATATGACCTTATAGAAGTAGAGAGTAGAATAGTGGTTACTAAAAGTTAGAAAAGGTAGAGTGTAAAGGAGAATAAAGATATGTTGGCTAAAACATACAGAATTACAATTAGAGAAGAGAAATAAGTTGTAGTATTTCATAACACAATAGGATAACTATAGTTAATAATTGAAAATAACTAAGAGAGAGTATTTTGAATGTTTCCAACACAAAATAATGATCAATGTCTGAGATTACAAGTATGATAATTACCCTGATTTCATCATTACACATTGGATTCATACACTGAAAAAATCATACTGTATCCCATAAATATGTACAATTATTATGTGTCAAAGAAAAATAGTTTGAAAAGAAAGAATGAGGGTTATAGACTTAGCCTGTCTAGGCTAACAATCCAATTCTGCCAGTTACTAGTTGGATAAAATTTTTTTTGAGATTATTGCTATAGGGTTTGTGCACTCACCAGAGAAAGAGAGAGACAGAGAGACAGAAAGTGATAAATCCCCTTGGGGGGGGGGATGGCCATGCAGCAATCCCTTTTCCATTCTCCGCTCAGGATTTGGGGCACATGGGCACATGCACCTGGCACGAGTTTTAAGCTACCAGGTCCAAGGCTCGAACTGTGGTCGACAAAATGGTAGTCAAGCAATGTAACCATCTGCTGGTCCCAAGTTAGATAAATTTTTTAACCTTTCTAACTCTCAGTATTTCCACTTACAATATGGAGATAATCTACTCATAGAATTGCTATGACTATTAAGTTAGTTCACATAAAACACTGCCCTTTGAGCTTGGCACTTAAGAAATAATAAGAGCCAGACAACAGAAAAAGAGTAATGTAACTGAACCTACTCAGGAAGGGAAAGTCCTCAGCTCACATTCTGGGCCTCCCTTTATATGCCAAATGTGTGTGTAGCTAGAGGTGGATCATGACATGAGGACCCTGTGGGGGTTCTCTCTCTCTCTCTCTCTCTCTCTCTCTCTCTCTTTCTCTCTCTCTCCCCCTCTCTCTTTCTCATACACACACCCATGAAAGACATGGATGAGTAAACTTTAAAAAAATAAAGGATAATGATGTTAACAAACACTATAGCTATGTAGCACTAATGACATACGTGCCCATTTTTCAGTTGTTTTATGTGCACTAACTCATTTCATCATCATAGCCACCCCATGTGGTGGATCTTGCTATCATTCTGTGACTATGCAAACTGAGGCACAGAAAGGCTGAAATGATTTGCCCCAACGTACATGCCAAAATGTGATAGAGGAAGCATTATATGAGTCTCCCTATTTCCAGAGTCTGATATATAGAGGACCATGGGACAGTATTTAGAAGCTTCCTGGTTGTGGGAAACCCTGCCTAATCTCTACATTTTAGTGTCTGTCATTCTTTCTCTCTGATGACAGCATGTTCTGCTCCTAAAACTACTGTTCACACTTAACATTCCATTCAGGCCAGTTCTTTAGTGACCGTGTCTCAGCATCTGAAGAAAGGTTAATTCTTGAAATGGACATGAGGGTCTTCTACCCATTAGGACTACTACCTCCATTTCCACTCCTGCTCCTGAATCAGTTACACTAAAGGCAGCAAGCTATGGGACACAAGGACCCACTCCTCCTCAAAAAACAGGCAAACAGTCAGAAAAGTGCTTACACAACTATATTTATTGCAGCATTATTCACGATTGCTAAAACATGGAACCAACCCAAATGCCCACAAAACAAGAAAAATGTATTGAAGAAGTACGGCACATATACTCCACGGAATACTATTCAGCCATAAAAAGCAACAAGGCTCTGGAATTTGATAGAAAGTGGATGAATATTGAAGATTTGTTGCTGAGTGAAGCAAGTCAGGCTATGAAAGAGAGACATTGCATGTCTCCACTAAACATATACCGACTGTCTGCACTCTATGGTAGAGACGGAAAGAGCGGAGAACATAAAAGCATTGAAAATTGTTGTTTGTATGTCTCCACTTAACATATACCGACTGTCCACACTCTGATAGAGACTGGAAGGCATAAAAGCATTGAAAATTGTTGTCGACACTAGAGACAAAGTAAAAGGAGAGTGTGGGAGGGGAAGAGCATAGGAAAGGAAATTTGAGGTAAAAAATAGAGAGGTAAGACATTTATGGGAAACAGATATGGTTTATTATCTATTGATGAAGATGTGTGTAGTATTCTCAACTGGGCTGGACTGGGTAAAGTCTCTTTACAATCTAAGTGATATATAGCAATTTAATGTATAAATAATAATAAAAATAATAAGAATAAATTTTAAAATGCAAAAAAATTTAATTTAAAAACTAAAAAAAAAATGAAAAAAAAATAACCTAAAGCAAAATCAGACCATTGTTCTCTAAGAGCTTGTTGATGCATTTATAGTCTCCAACCAAAAAACAGGAGGAGGGATATAAACATGCATGTCATATTCCACATATCTTAAATTATTTGACTCAATCATAATGGAATTCATAGGTATAAACATGCAAAAAAAAAAAAAAGTTTACTTCTCATTTCCATTTGACATGAGCTTGTCCCAAGGTGTCCCCTTCATCTTCTATCATCTTGCATCATTCTCTCAGCAACATAGTCTACCTGAGGTCTGCAAACTACCCTGCGGTGCACTTGTCTACTGTTTTCCATGCACAGTTTTTGTGCCTTAAACTCGTGCATTCTTTCCCCTTATAACTCTCCAGCATGTAATGTTCCATTACCATTTCTTTTTTTAATTAAAAAATCTAACTTTATTGAATATTGGAATGGATAGATTTTCAATTTAATTATTTTAGCTTTACGGTTATTACTTTTATAAGCCCTCTGACCCATGGCAAAACTTTCTAACTGGTATATACAAAAATGCTTGTCTATTCTTGTCAAGTTTCTATTTAGTGTCAGTTCTATAGGTGCATAAACAAATATATTTCAATGCACAGGATCATCTATAACTGAATTACTGGTACATGGTAATGCATTGCAGCTGGTAGTAAGAAATCAACTTACAAGTAAAAGTACAAACTTGTAATTTATGTAAAAATTCAAGTTTTACACTTACTTATTCTTACACTAGAATTGATGTCACTAACTTAAAGGCAAACAAATACTTTTGTTTTCTATCTCTTAGCTGAACAAAAATACATAGCATTTTCATAATTTCAAATAATACAATATAATCCTTTTTTTGAACAAAATGGTCAGGGTGCTAATGAAATCATCTTTGGAGGAAGTGTTTAATAACCATATTTTATTTAAATAAATTTTCCAGTAGGACATGGAGAATTCACTGTCTTTACTTAGAAGTCTGTGTAAATAGTTATCTGTCAATTTATATGTGCTGCTCACCAACATTCCCTTATTGAAAACATCAGAATTTCCACATGACAGTTCTTGAAAGGACCTTAAGTCTTAAAATTCTGGTTCTCCTTTGGCTTGCTTCTCTCTTGATTCCACCCAGGCTTTATTAATGGTTCGCTTCATATCATCATCTCCATCTTCATAAATGTTCTTTAGAACATTCATCAGTCCCTCATTGCTGAGTGAAGCAAGTCAGGCTATGAAACAGAGACATTGTATGTCTCCACTTAACATATACCGACTGTCCACACTCTGATAGAGACTGGAAGGCATAAAAGCATTGAAAATTGTTGTCGACACTAGAGACAAAGTAAAAGGAGAGTGTGGGAGGGGAAGAGCATAGGAAAGGAAATTTGAGGTAAAAAATAGAGAGGTAAGACATTTATGGGAAACAGATATGGTTTATTATCTATTGATGAAGATGTGTGTAGTATTCTCAACTGGGCTGGACTGGGTAAAGTCTCTTTACAATCTAAGTGATATATAGCAATTTAATGTATAAATAATAATAAAAATAATAAGAATAAATTTTAAAATGCAAAAAAATTTAATTTAAAAACTAAAAAAAAAATGAAAAAAAAATAACCTAAAGCAAAATCAGACCATTGTTCTCTAAGAGCTTGTTGATGCATTTATAGTCTCCAACCAAAAAACAGGAGGAGGGATATAAACATGCATGTCATATTCCACATATCTTAAATTATTTGACTCAATCATAATGGAACTCATAGGTATAAACATGCAAAAAAAAAAAAAAGTTTACTTCTCATTTCCATTTGACATGAGCTTGTCCCAAGGTGTCCCCTTCATCTTCTATCATCTTGCATCATTCTCTCAGCAACATAGTCTACCTGAGGTCTGCAAACTACCCTGCGATGCACTTGTCTACTGTTTTCCATGCACAGTTTTTGTGCCTTAAACTCGTGCATTCTTTCCCCTTATAACTCTCCAGCATGTAATGTTCCATTACCATTTCTTTTTTTAATTAAAAAATCTAACTTTATTGAATATTGGAATGGATAGATTTTCAATTTAATTATTTTAGCTTTACGGTTATTACTTTTATAAGCCCTCTGACCCATGGCAAAACTTTCTAACTGGTATATACAAAAATGCTTGTCTATTCTTGTCAAGTTTCTATTTAGTGTCAGTTCTATAGGTGCATAAACAAATATATTTCAATGCACAGGATTATCTATAACTGAATTACTGGTACATGGTAATGCATTGCAGCTGGTAGTAAGAAATCAACTTACAAGTAAAAGTACAAACTTGTAATTTATGTAAAAATTCAAGTTTTACACTTACTTATTCTTACACTAGAATTGATGTCACTAACTTAAAGGCAAACAAATACTTTTGTTTTCTATCTCTTAGCTGAACAAAAATACATAGCATTTTCATAATTTCAAATAATACAATATAATCCTTTTTTTGAACAAAATGGTCAGGGTGCTAATGAAATCATCTTTGGAGGAAGTGTTTAATAACCATATTTTATTTAAATAAATTTTCCAGTAGGACATGGAGAATTCACTGTCTTTACTTAGAAGTCTGTGTAAATAGTTATCTGTCAATTTATATGTGCTGCTCACCAACATTCCCTTATTGAAAACATCAGAATTTCCACATGACAGTTCTTGAAAGGACCTTAAGTCTTAAAATTCTGGTTCTCCTTTGGCTTGCTTCTCTCTTGATTCCACCCAGGCTTTATTAATGGTTCGCTTCATATCATCATCTCCATCTTCATAAATGTTCTTTAGAACATTCATCAGTCCCTCACTGGGATCTGTTTCAGTGTCGTGTGAAGGCTTTTCTTTCTCTTTGCACTCTTTTTCAACCTGAGTCATGTATTCCCATTTTGTGTTTTCTGTTTTCTTTCTACATAATATGAAAACTGTATCGGTCTTAACTTTTTTTTGAACTGCCTTCAACAGAGATGGGTTTCAAAAGATCATTCACCATCATGGAGTAGCTCTTGCCATTTAGGTTCTTTACCAAAGGATCATATGACGTCTCTGTGAAATGCACCTGCACGTCCTCAGTAGGAACTGGATGAGCTCCAGTTAAGGTAATGTAGATTTTCACAAACTTATCTGACTGATTCCATCCATAATGACTGGTTTTCACTGTATATCCTGTTGTAATGGGAGCAACCACAGCAGCTGGCTTTTCATTGTCAGGGAGTTCTGGTTTTTTTCTGTGATTTCTGTTGCATCTTGTTCTTGATTGGTGTCTCAATGTTGGGTTTTTTAGCTGTAAGGGCATCACGTACTTTTTTCCTAGTGGCCTTTTCCAATAACACTTTTACTTCTTCTAGATCTTTCTGTAGCTCTTCCGTAGTCGAAGCCATGGTGCTTGCTGAGCACCGATTGCCCAAGCCGCAGCCACGCAGGAGAGGGGACCCCACACAGAGCGCACTCACTGGAGCACAGCTCTGCAGCCAGGGTCCATACCGCCCCTGTGCTAGGTCGCGGCCATCTTCCGCACGCAGCGCCTCTCCCATTACCATTTCTTTTTTTTCCACATATTTTAAAATATTATTATGAGATGCTTGGGTATTTCTCTTTCCAAACCAGATTTTATACTTAACTTTCCCAGTCTTTCTGAGTTTTAATTCTTATTTTACCTTCTTTTCCTCTGCCTCCTGTTACTCACAGTCCATATCTTTATTTGCTGTCCTTACACTAACCTTGACACAAACTTCTTTAACCTGGTCAGCATAGTAACTCTTTTATCTTTTCAAGCCATACCTTCTGCTCTATGTTGAAACATGCATGAACACTGCAGTCTCCTTGGGACTTTCACACAAAGAACCTGTCTACAAAAAAGAGCTCTTTGGAAAGAAAATTAACCCAATTGTCAGCTTGGGATTCCTGACCCTTCAGCTGGGTCTAACCTCTATCACACAAACATAGAAGTCTGATGCCCTGTGTAAAATATTTAGATTTGAAAGTCAGTGCCTTTCTTAATGTTAGAAAGAATGAAGTAAATAAGAAAACAGGGAAAAGGCACTACTACAAAATATATATGCAAGGGCAGATATATTTGTTTTTAAAGGGAAGGGCCTTATAGCCTCACCAGGAAAATTTTACACATTGAACATGATATATCCTTGTCCTCATAAACCCTTCACTCACCCCAGCACTGAGAGGCTCTTGCTAACTATTTCACCGCCCCAACCCCAATACTCCAACTTCATGCCATCTTCCTGGCTATTCTCTCTGTTTTCCTCTATTTCTTCACTAATAAATCTGTTCATTTCTAGGCATAGTACACTATCCTTTCTATTCCTTCAATTCCATCCATTAAGCTTATTAGCTTAGTGTCATAAAAATAAACTTCCTATATTAAAAAAACTCTCTTGCCCACTATTAAAATAAAATTTCATCCTGCAACACAGTTTAGCTAAAATTGTCCTAGAATTCCGATGAATTAAGACAAAAGTCATTTTTGACTCTTTAACAGTGAATACAGAGGCAAGAAAGCAACTCGTAAACATAAGGCTGGAGTTTGGCCTAGAAACTCAAATGCAGTAACTCCTTACCTAGATCCACTCCTCCTGCGTCCCACTCAGACTGTACTTTTCAGAGTATTTGTGCACTGGTATGTTTTTCAGCCTCATTTTATCTACATATAACATGGGACCCAGAAGGGGCCAGTCAACTTGCAGCTGCCTGGGAACAGTTTTACTTCTTTCTATAGGATCTATGTACCAGTTAGGATTAGGTTCATCACATTGGGATAGGCAAAGACTTCTTAAGTAAGACTCCCAAAGCATAGGCTATGATCCCCAAAATAGACAAGTGGGATTACTTCAGATTAAAAAGTTTCTGCACAGCAAAGGACACCATAATTCGTGTAAATTGACGACCCTCAGAATGGCAGAGAATTTTTGTTAACTGTGCCTCAAATAAGGGACTAATAACCAGAATACACAGGGAACTCAAGCAGCTTACCCAGAAAAAAAAAGGTTAACCAAATTAAAAGATGGGAAAATGAGCTAAATAAACAACTCTCCAAGGAAGACATACAAACAGGCAAAAAGCATATGAAGAATTGCTCAACATCCCTCATCATCAAGGAGATGCAGATCAAAATCACAATAAGATACTACTTAACCCCAGTCAGAATGGTGAAGATTAAAAAAAACAAATTATAAGTTCTGGAGGGGATGCGGTGAAAGGGTAACACTCCTACATTGTTGGTGGGAATGTAAATTAGTCTAGCCACTATGGAGAACAATATGGAGGTTCCTTAAAAACCTTCAAATAGATCTACTATATGCTCCAGAAATTTCATTCCTGAGTATCTACCCAAAGGACAGGAGAATGCTCAGTAGGAAAAGTGCTTCTCCATCTATATTTATTGCAGCCTTATTCATGATTGCTAAGACATGGAACCAACCCAATGTCCACAAACGGATGAATGTATTGAAAAAGTGTGGCACATATACTTCATGGAAAACTACTAAGCCATAAAAACCAACAAGGCCTTGGAATTTGACAGAAAGTGGACCAATATAGAAGATTTGTTGCTGAGTGAACTAAGTCAGGCTACGAAAGAGGGACATATACCAATTGTCCGCACTCTATGGTAGAGACTGAAAGACTGGAGGACATATAAGCATTAAAAATTGTTATGGACACTAGAGACAAAGTGGAAAGAATGTGGGAGGGGAAGTGTATAGGAAAGGAAATTTGGGGTAAAAAAATAGGGAGGTAAGACATTTGTGGAACACAGATATAGTTTATTATATGTTTATGAGGACATGTATAGTATCCTCTACTGGGCTAGACTGAGGTGTATATCATTCTGGGTAAAGTTTCTTTACAACCTAAATGATGTATAGCAATTATATGTAGAAATAATAATTAAAATTAATAATAATAATAAAACTAAAAAAAGGATTAGGTTCATCAACAAGCAATAGTTAGGACTAGTAAGACTTAAATATTGAAATTTATTTCTCTCTCATACAATGAATGTAGAATTTCTTATGAACTTCAAAAATGGCATGTTGATCAGCAGGATCTCAGCTCCTCTAGCCTGTCCCTCTCTTTTTGTGGGTAAATTCCATCTTCTAAGTTACCTCATGATTCAAGATTGCTGCTGGAACATTGGCCAGTATGTCCTATTGAAGGTGAGAGAGAAAGGCTTAAAAAACACACTCTCTGCTGAGCTTCCAGAAACAATATTCCAAATGGCACTATTAAATTGGAACACCAAAGAGGACTCTGTCCCTGTCACTACCAATAGGCAAGAGAATCAGAAACCTGCTAGTACTTCAGAATCATCTCTCCTCTGTCAGGATCTGGAAGATGTCAGGTCAAAAACCCTGAAAATAAAGCAGGAAGCTGACATTAAACCCCTGCCATGATTTAAGCCAGCAAAATAGGTTATTTTCCCATATAACTCAGTTCCTGGT
This sequence comes from Tupaia belangeri chinensis, assembly GCF_000334495.1. NCBI lineage: Eukaryota > Metazoa > Chordata > Mammalia > Scandentia > Tupaiidae > Tupaia > Tupaia belangeri. The sequence goes on along the minus strand of NW_006159671.1, from coordinate 1,401,412 downwards.
TAAGTGACTAAGAATTCAACTATTTGGCAGACCCTGAGTCATACTTAGTATCCTGACAGCAAGAGAATTTGAGAAATTCTAACATCCTAGCTCTGCAGAACAGGAAGGCATGCCTGCCTAGACTGATATAGGTACTGTGTAAGCCAATGCACGCATTCTGCTATCCCAGGGTAATGTCATGTATTTCCATGAACACTTGAATTTTGCTTGAGAGGAAAGGAAAGGATCATCCAAACAGAAGCCCTACTGACCAGCAGATACCTTCAGCTATTAGAAGTTTATAGGAATGGCAAAGAGAGAACAGAAATGTTCCTTGTAGGACTTGACTTTTGAGCCATGACTGTGTTTAAGGGAGATAGTAGGGATCTATAAAGGGAAAGAAGAGAGAAGAGGGATATGAAATGGTGATACCATTGCTCTCTCTGTTGCTAGGTGCTTGAAATTTGCCCTTTACTCTAAACTACTCTCATTTTCTTAATCACTTTCCTTATCATTCCTCCTTGGATTTATAAGGCTCAAATATTACTATCCATTTATCTTCACAGATTTCTTATTTTAAATTCACCCTAGCATAATTTATCTTTACCACATATCTATGCAATAGAGAGGGACTGGATTTTATTATCTGAGGCACAGAGAGGTTAACTGGCTTACCCAAGGTCACATGATGAAGCAAAAGGATAAAATACTGATGGAAAATGCCAATTCATGGTCTGTGAGTCCCAAAAAACTTTCCAGGTCTAAATCTTTAGCGAAAACCTACAGAACAGGAAAAGAAGCTTGTTTCCAACTATGTCATGAAAGAACAATCAGCTGAATTCATGGGCTGATAGTTTTCTAGTGAGATCTTCTCCTTTTTTAGTGTTTTATTTCTTTTGAGCTATGAAATCTTAAATTTAATGTTCAAGATCAGTTAGCTTAATCATGCCAGATTTTTCTCTGCAAGTATATGACGTGGCAGTGGATGTATGTATGAGTACAAGCTGTAAGAAAATTAAGTCTCTAGGTTCTCAAAAAGATAAAAATTGAATTTTTTCATCTGTTAAAATAAAATCTTCCAAAGCACTTAGTTTCTTATTCTCTTGAAACATGGGTAGATTACTTCACAGGGTCTACAAAAAATAGTTATTCATATATTTCCTCCAATATCAACAAGAGCAAATTCTGAAACACAATCTGGAAAAAAAAAAAATCAACCATTCTGATGACCTGAGTTTGAATCCCAGTTCTGTTTCTAATATCCTATGTATCTGAAGCAAGTTAACCCCTCTGTGTCTCAGTTTTTCATTCATAAAATGAGTTTGCCTAGATGACCCTGATCTCTCTTCTAACTTTAAAGTCTCTAATACTTACACAGCTGTATAAGAAAAGTTTTCACTGAAGAGCTGGAATTTATTAAAATCGACATCATTTTAGTTCTCATTTCTCTTACAGCGATGACCGAGACAGGAAATAAATGACTGGACAAATTGTACCATGTGAGAGCTTTATGGTATGAAGAACTAACTGTCTGGGGGTCACACTGCAGACTTTCAGCACTGTGGCTAAAGCCTGGCCCAAAGCTGGTAATAGTCCAGAGAAATGACTATCAGAATTTCCTACCAAGGATTCTATGTATTGAAATAGCAATAAAAGCTATTTTAACAGCAGTTATTAAATTCCCATGTGTAAGCATTTCCAAGTGTTTTACATATCTGATCTCATTAACCCCCCCAATACATGTTTATAACATAATTAGAATAATAATACATGGTTCTAATTTACATATTTAATTTTTTAATTTTCATCGGTAGACCTTGGCCTTTGTGAAATAGCAATTTTTGTCTGTTTTAGAGGGCTTTGTAGTTCTCTCCCTTTAATCTACTTACTTTCTTTTCTCTCTTTTTTTTTTTTTGAGGGGGGTGTTTCGCTATAGGGCGCATGCGCTCGCCAGATAGACAGAGAGAGACATAGAGACAGAAAGCGAGAAATCACCCCCCGGGGGGATGGCCACGCCGCAATCCCTTCTCCTCCATTCTCCTCTCGGGATCTTGGGCACACACGCACACGTGCCTGGCATGAGTTTAAGCCACTGGGTCCGGGACTCAAACCGCGGTCGACTATGTGGGAGTCCAGCGACATAGCCATTACACTTACTGCTGGTTCCCTACTTACTTTCTTTTTATAAATATCTTGATTTTGTAGTAGAGTGCCCACACGTACAACCTAGGTGTCTGGGAGACTCCAAGTCCAGCCCAGATGTTTGGATAGAGTGCGTGACTAAGCCTAGGATAATCAGTATAATTGGTAGTCAGTGTTTGGTTCAGGAGTGGATATCTGAGCTGGGGATTTCTAGGAAACGAGCTTTCTAGCAGTTCTGATAGTTTCTCATAGGTAATCTTCTGTCTTCACAGATCTGAAAGGTAATGTTGCTTTTAGTGCCCATCTTAAAACACAATGAGATCTCAGGAGATTCAGCATGAAGGCAACGTCATGGAAGTCAGAGTAGAGAGATGGAAATAGAGAAAAGAATCTAAGTCCTTCATGACATCTTTTGCTGCTGTATTAAACCAGCCTCAAGACTGTTTGTCCTCTGGGGAACCAGCAGTTAGCATAATGGCTATGTCGCTGGACTCCCACATAGTCGACCGCAGTTCGCGTCTCGAACCCAGTGACTTAAATCTCACGCAGGGCACGTGTGCGTGCGTGCTCAAGATCCCGAGAGGAGAATGGAGAAGAAGGGATTGCAGCATGACCATCCCCCCTGGGGGATGATTTCTCACTTTCTGTCTCTATGTCTCTCTCTGTCTGTCTGGCAAGCGCACGCACCCTATTGCAAAAACCTCTCCAAAAAAAAAAACTGTTTGTCCTCTGAACTTACATGTACAAGAATCAGTAAAGCCCTTCTATGTAGTCTAGTTCGAGCTAGATATTGTACTACTTGCAGCTAAATATATCTTTAGCATCTATCACAATACCAGTACATAGACTATTGGTCATACGTATGGGCCAACTGCAATGTGGACGAACATCTACTAAGGACCATGTAGGATATGGCATTGAAAAAAAAAAAAAAAACCTGACCAAAACTCCTGCCCTCACAGGACTGACATTCTAGTGGGAAAGCTAGATCATGGATAAGGTAAATGAGCAAAATACATAGTGTGCTGGTTAGTGATGAACTGTAAGGAGGAAAAGTACAACACAAGAGAGAAAGGAAATACTGGCAAAGACTTATATTTGGGAAATGTGGCAAGGGAAGCCTTACTGAGGCCCATTTAGAAAACAGCAAAAACAACTGAGAAAATGGATGGCAACAAGAGCCACACTGTTGCTTCAGCAGAAGATCTTTTCCCTATTTTAAGACAGTGTGTTAGAGGATGGAGGTAGGATGCACCTGCTCCACCCTGATTCTATCCATGCGGAGTCTGCATTACCTAGAGGCTGTCACTGACCAAGCTCTCATTAGTAGTGCAAGCCCCTAAATAGCTCCCACTTGTCTTATTCTTGCAAAAATACACCAATATGGACAAAAGGCAACTTCACTAATCAAATTCATTGAAAGAGTTGGATAGTTCCTAGATTACAACGAGTTTCACTCTCGGATCCATAATAACCTAAGACCTTTGACACAAGACCACACAACAAAACTCTACACTGACGCTTTGCACAGAGGAAGGACCCTTCCCATACTTTGAAACAAAAATTACCTTCCTAATTAAAATTCAGACATTCTTGACTTTATTGTTGTTTAAGTGTCATTTTAAAAGTCGCCAAGCACGCATGCATAAATCACACCTATTCACAGTAGGTTATCAAATTTCCTATGTTGACATCTCAAACCCAGCATGTCCCAGGAAGCCCTCATGTTTCATTTTATTTTACATATTTTTCCAGCAAGGTAGGGGGCAGATTTTGTTTTCAACAGAAAATTTCACAACAGGCTCTGTACCCGAAACAATATTTAGGTCAAAACAAACCATATATTGACTATTTATCTTCTTGCTGATGTGTCTCCGGGTGATAGAGGATCTGGCTCTGATTCTGTCCTGGCAGAGAAAGCATAATCTCTTTGCAAATGCACAGGCTATTGCCATGGAAATGAACATGAGGTAATAAATACATCATTATGAGTGCCATCATATCTAGTAGGTGGGTAATGATAGCACTTTGCATTTAAAATCTTTCCAGTGATTTATAAAACATTAACTTAGTAATCCCCCCGATGCCCTCAGGAGGAGAAGGGTGGTTTTATACCGGTTTTGCAGATGGGGAGACTGAGAGAGCAATTACGAGATTTCCCCAAGAGCACGGAGGGAATAAGAATTAAATGCCATCCGTGCAGCACGTTTAAATCCAGATTTAGTTGCGTTGCAAAGCCATCAGGTTCTCCCCACCCTCAGATAAGTAAACACCTTACCAAGCAAAGTGCTGAGAACGTGACAAAGCAATAAAGTGTGTACTATATCTCAAAGGTCCCTCCAGGGAGAAACCTTACATTTCTATTTACGTAGAGTAGAACTGATTGTCATAGTTTCTGAAAGATAGACAAAGGAAAATATGTTGCCGAAAATGTACTGAACGAAACCATGGAGCCAGTGAACTGCCAGACATGGATCTATCTGACTGTGATCTATCAGACATGGATCCATCTGACTGTACGTGCCTTTCACAATACATTTCTCTCTTCACTTCCATCCTCAAACTCTTCTTTCCAGCCTTAGAAGAAGAGGTTTCCACCCTCTCCCACAAAGCCAGTTCCTCCACCTGAGCCCTAACCACCTAAAATGAATGACACCACCCTCTTAAGCATCTTCCATCTACATCTTCCATTTAGCTTTCAAGAATTCTTTCTCTTAAAAGTTAGTTTCAGGAACCAGCAGATGGTATAATGGTTACATCACTGGATTCCCACATAGATGACCATTGTTTGAGTCACAGACCTGGTAGCTTAAAACTCACCCCGCGTGCGTGTGCATGTGTGCCCAAAAATCCCAAAAGGAGAATGAAGAAAGGGTTGGGGCATGGCCACCCTGCCTGGGGAGTGATTTCTTGTTTTCTGTCTCTCTGTCTCTCTGGTGAGTACACACATCCGACAGCAAAAATCTCTCAAAAAAAAAAAAAATGTTAGTTTCAGGAGGGGCAAAATATCATTCAGTTAACCTTGCTATCCTCTTCAGGTTTCTCTCCAATTCTTCTAATCCTCTGACTGCCAAGACTTCCCCAATTCTATCCACTGTCCAACTTTCTAGCAAAATATCTCCTTCTAAATCCTGTTATTGGAGGCAGCAATGATTCTGTCCTTTGGAATATAGCCAATGACTCTCTTTGTGCCAAATACAATAGAATTTTCTATGCCTTTATCCGCCTGAGCCTCTGTGTGATCCTTTAGCAATACTGCCAGCCCTCAACTCTTTCTACCTTTTATAACCATTTTATAATCTCTTAATTTTATTACCAATTGTACTGCTGCTCAATCCTCCTCCAAGTATTTCTATGGGGTTTTCCCCCACGACCTTGACCATACACCCTCTTCTTTATGTGCTTTCTCATCCTGATTCACATATCTGCATCAAGATGGCTCACGTATCTGTCTAAAATAACTCCGACATGTAATCCAGTTATATATTTCCATCCACTTACGGGGTAAATTCACTTAGTATTTAAAGGAGAAAAGAGAATGTCTCCATTGCTTTAATTACTTTCATGTCTCTTGCTTCTCTCTTCTGTAAAATCAAGGCACACTGATTGGATTGAATATGGGCTGTGTTCACCTCAGGCAGAATCACTGCATCTAAGGATAAGCCCAGCCATCTTGCCTTCTTGTCTTCATTTCTTTACTGGTGAGCATTTGTTCCATAAAGAGTTGGTTGGCCAGCCGGAGGCATAGTTGTTAGGGGGCTTGGATCCCACACAGCCAACTGCGTGGCTCAAGTTTCAAATCTGGTGACTGGAAAAATGTGCTGGGCATGTGTGCATGCATGCTCGAAATCCCAAAAAGAGGCAGAAATGAAAAAGGGATTGTAGCATGTATCCTCCATGAGGAGTGCTTTTTTACTTTCCTTCTCACACTCTGGGATATTTAAGAGAGAGAGAAGAAAGAGAGAAAGAGGGAGAAACTTGGTGATAAAATTTGTATTTGACCTGTAAAGATGTCTACTTCAATTTATGATTAAATTACCCATTGAAAACCATTCTGTGCAATATTCTTGTACTTTAAAAAGTGGACACCAACCCAAACGACTGTAATAATCACAACAATAACAATCTTTTAAAGTTGCTCCAAAATGCAGGGGCTTCTTGATTTTACCTTCTTTTGTACTTTCAGACATTACTACAGTTAAGTACATCATTTTCAAATTATTCTATGTGTAAGAGATTTGTCTCCCCTCTTACATATTTATTTCCATATGGACAGAGTCATTTCCTGTAGACCCCCACTGAACCCACTAACAGGGTATAATCACTATAGAGGCCAATAGTGACTATCTTACCATGGCTACAGTTGAGTAAGATTTCCGTGCCTATCCATAAAATTTGGAATTAAATCTAAACCCCTGCCAGGGTCTTCAGGGCCCTACATGACCTGGTCTCTTCTACTGTTCTAACCTCACCAGTGACCTTCCTCACACCTGCCAGGGACATCCTCTCCATTCCTCAGATATGCTAAACTCAGTCCTTCTGTGCGAACAAAGCAGTGAGAGTTCGTTCTTCCTGAGCTCTTTCTCAAAACATTGCATGGCTCATTCTGCCCCCTTCTTCAGGTGTTGACTCAACAGAATGGTGCCTCAACAGGTCTTCTTCACTCTCCAATATAAACTAGCCCTCATGGTCACATTAATCATTTCCTATCCCTGTAGTTCCTATTTCCTATTCCTGCTTTTGTTGTTTTAGTTTGTTTGATTTTTTATTTAGTTTTTCTTTTTTTACTTCAGAGCATCTACAGCAACCAAAATAAGCTTCTTCTTTTTTTTTAATTAGCCATTTCTCCATCTATAATATAAGTTTTATCACAGCAGAGATTTGGTCTGTCTTATGGCTTGTTGTATATCTAACACCTAGAACAAAGCCCAGCACATAGCAGCTACTCAGTGTTTGTTGCATAAATAATTAATATAATGATCATTAAAATATGTTTTGTAACTGCTTACATTCATCCAGCTGATAATAAGGCATACAATTTCTTTATTTAATGTCATGTGGATAGAAGATAACTTACAGTCTAGCCATGGCAGTGGAGAGGGGCTCGAATGTTAGAATCTGAAAACACCTTGCAAGAGTTAGACATGAAAATGAATACCAAGTTCAGAAGCCACAGACTGATAAATATTCTCAAAAAGTTAAAGTCAGTGTTCAAATATTTCACTTCAAATCAACATAACCATATTAAAGTGCATAACATAATTAAGAGGAAAGAGAAGGAGCTTAGTATTTACTGAGCAACTACTATGTTGTACATATTGCTAAATACATAATTATATGCTTTATTTAGAAATTCTATGTGCCATACTTCCACTGAAGGTTTATTTATTCAACCAGTTAACCTCCATAGTATGCCATGATATAGTTATTCCTACCACTGCTGTTTTACCAATTAGGAAACCAGTTCAGACAGGTTAACATGATTTGCTGCAGGTCACATGATCTGTGGAACTAAGCTGCAGACTCAGGACATTCTGGTTCCACACCTGTGTCAACTCTGCATCATGTACCTTCTATTCAGTTGATAAATCTGGTCATAGCAATAAAGTGCCTTCTAACTCATCTTCCTCTGCCTTCTGAACATTTGTACTATAGTAGAAAATTATACACTTCCTGCTTCGGTCTTTCATGAGTTAACACTCAAAGAATACATCGCCTGATTTCTAAGAAATGGTACCGTGCATACATAAGAGAAGACAAACAATTGTATTTCTTTCCTGTCACTCAAAGAAGCTGCACAGAGATGCTTTTGTGAAAACTACAAAGACACTGTTCATCTGATCCACATTCTCTCAATAAGTAGAGTTCTCTAGGTTTACTAGAGAACAATAAAGGTGACAGTGATAAAGGTGACTGTACTTTTTAAGAGGTACTATGATTTTATATTCAATATTAAATGAAAAACAAAAATAATAGAAATTATACTAGCAACAGTAATACTGAGCATGTGTTGTATATGTATTATCTACTGGGCATTAATTTGTTTTTACAATATTTACTTTATTTACTCCTCTAAACTGCCCTGTGATATAAATACCAATGTTATGCACATTAGGTAGAAAGACATATTAAAAGCTAAGTAATTGTGTAAGGTCAGTAAGCTAGCAAATCTAGTTCTGCCATCTCCAAAATAGCTATTCTGTCGCACCTCCAATATTCATGAATTTAGACTTTGCATTTCAAAGCATTAAAAAGGTCACTATAGCCTGCAAATATGCTTTTCTCAAATGATATCTTAAACTGCTAAAATGCTTCCTCTACCTCTGCCGAATCTGCAGATCAGATGCACAAAGAGCAAAGATAGCAGAAGTCGCTGCAAAGTTGCTTACATGAAAGCTAAAATCCTGCCTGTCCCACGACTTCATTCATAGTGCATGGAAGAAGATCTAGAACACAGCTGACATTCAACAGATATTTGCTGTGGAAAAAGCGATCACAAGAACTGTCGAAATCAGAGACTGGAAAGCAGAAAAATCAAAGAAACACAGATGAATTTGAATAAAGGTGCCTGGTCCTTTGGAGTGCTCTCGCTCCGTCATATTAAAGGTAAAAGGCCATCATACCTAAGAGGAGCTGTCTCAACAGGTCTTCAGCCTTTCTTCCTTCATGCTTCAGCTTTTTCCAGTCTTCCCACTGAGGAAACCTCTCCATAGTTCCAACAACCAGATCCTATTTTATAGTTCCATAGATACTAACTCACAGAGGCTTTATTTGGTCTTCCCAGCCTGAAGTGCTGCCTCTCTTCTGAGTTCAGTCCTAGCACTGAGAATCAATGACATTCAGAAACCCTAAGACAGAGTCTCCACTCTCATGTCACCAAAAAAGGATGGAAGCACCCATGTAAACATCTTACCCAAAGTCACAAAACTAGCAATATCAAGGCTGAAACTTGAATGCAGGTCTTCTGATATTTAGATCCTGTGCTTTTCATCATCTGCATCACCACCCTCTTCACCTCAATATAGGACAGTCCTTGGAGAAAGGCACAATGGGCACCCATTATTACCGCACCATAGCAGATGTGTTACTGCTTCAGCTCTGTGGGCACCAATGTCAACAAAGAGCAGGGTGAATGCCAGAGGGGTGACATTTGCCAAGTGTTCAGAAGCATCTAAGGAACTCAGCATGCCAAGGACTTCAAAGGGGAAACCAGCTGTCCATCCTGTTCTCCTTGACAGCAACCTCTTGATGTGCAAAGGAAGCTTCTTTGATCACTTGTGTGATAATTCCAAGTCACAAGTCAATAGTGCTTAATAAAACATCATTATGGCCTGAGTCAATATGCAAAAGTTGCATGAAATATTCAGTGAAACAAACACCACTGAAGAAAGAATACTGCATGTTGGAATGATGTTCACACATTCTTTTAAAACAACTCCTGAAAGCTTTGAAATATAAAACTAAAAGTCACCTTTAAATATAAAGTTTTACAAATGAAACAAAACTGCAATGCTGCAAATGACCACAATTGTGCATTAAAGCCAAAAAGCAAAACAAAAAAGGAACAACTAAGAAGCTACCGTTAAAGCAGCACAGTGGATGAAGAGATGAAATGCCAGGACCCCTGGCTTCAAAGAGACAAGAACTCCATGTGATGCCTAAAGACCTTATTTAATCTAATCTTCTTTTCCAGATAATAAAATTGAGGCCTAAGAAGGTAAAATGACTTGCTCAAGGCCATGTGATATGTTCCTGTAGATTAAAATCAGTCTCTCTAGTAACCAGCACTGAATTATTTTGCTCTATTCCATTTGCCAGACATTCCTCATTCACTGTGAATGATGACCAGAATCATTTGCTTAATATATGAATAATGACATTGTTTCCAAACACAAATAACCCAAACACCCAGCTTCTGACTTTATTATAATGTTCTACTACATAATATTTAATACATATCTTATATCATTATGATTGTCCTTCTTTTATGGTAATTGCAGAAGGCAATAAATGGGGAAGCACCATGGTTAGGTGAACCTGCACATCCTATGACAGAAGGAAAAAGTTCCACAGAAGGCACCCTAACATCCCCCCATCCCCTGCATGTTCCTGGGCACTTAGTGTGATACTGTTGTAGCCTGTGTTCACTGGGTTCAAAACCAATTACCTGTTGTCATAAGATGTCTTCAGATAATCTTTCCTTTTAAGCCAAGCTCCATAGCACTCCAACACCTACTATCACCTGTTACTGAGCACCTTCTTAGGGACTATGGCAAAATAATAGCTTTCGTTCTATGCGTTACATACATGTAGTCTTCACTTTTCTAGCTATAAAGGCAAAGCCAATTGACTGCAAAGCCCCAAGAACACACTGCCAAACAGCAAATCCAAAATACTGACCTGCTTACAAGAGCTCGTGAGTGTTTGGGGACCAATTGCATGTATTTGTCCTCTGCATTAAAAAGCCAAAGCTCTAGCATTCTTTTCTTTTCTGAATTATTTATCTACAGCAGGGAAGATGGAAAACCACAGACGTAAAAATGAAGAAAGAAAGCAAGGCTCTTTGCTCCCTGGTTCCTTAGAGATATTTTCTGGCCCTGACTCTAGAGTTGCCACATTCACCCTGAAGAATTAAATGTGGAGGTGTTATTATCAGTAATGGGACATCTGCACTGTATTTCCTACATGCTGTGTGCAAAATGGCCCTTTCTGAACTCTGTTCCTTTTCTAAAAGGGATATTGTCTCAATAACGGTTGGGATCATTAAGCCTTGCTTTCCATTTAAAGGGAAAATATAGTAATGCTCCATTTAAACAGTGGCCCAACTTCTGTCTCAGCTCTTCAGAAGCAGCCTGAACCCCAGAACCTGTAGAAGGTGTGTCTGTGGCCACCAAGTGATGTACTTTATTCCACTGGCAAGTATTAGAGACAGTTACAGGATAAGCTCCACTAGAACAAGCTCCACTGACAGAAAGGTTTGTACTGTTTGGTTCACTGATAAATTCCTAACACCTGGAATAACACCTGATGCTTAGTAGATTCTCAGTAGCTGTTCAATAAATGAACAAATCACTTGTGGGGAGGTTAAAACAGAAGTCGATGCCCGATAGGAGCTAAAGAATCAAGAAAACTAAAGTCTAATTTCTCATGGTGAATTGACTTAGCAATAGGAAGGCATCCTTCCTTTCCCTGACAGCAGCTTTTCCTCCAATTTTTTATTGCGTTAAAACTCATATGGGGCCAGCAGATAGTGTAATAGTTATGTCACTGGACTCTCATGTAGTCATCCGTGGTTCGAGTACTGGACCCAGCAACTTAAAACTCATGCTGGGTGCATGTGCAGGTGTGCCCAAGATTGGAAAGAAGGATGGAGAAGACAGGATTGGTGGTGTGGTCATCCCCTTGCGGGGAACAGGGGAATTTCTCACTTTCTCTCTTTCCCACGAGTGCACATTCCCTATACCAAAAAATCTTTCTTAAGGAAAAAAAGTACATATAACATAAAATTTACCATCTTATTTTAATAATTTTAAGTGTATATTTCAGTAGTATCAAGCAAACGTATACTGCTGTGGACCTATCACCACCTTCAATCTCCAAACCTGTGTTCATCGTACAAAATGGGACCTCTGTAGCCACTGAACGATAAATTCCTACATCTCCTCTCCCTGCTATGGCACCCATCACTCTATTTTCTGTCTCTATGATTGTGACTACTCTAGGTACTTTGTGAAAGTGAAATAATATAGTATTTGAATTTTTGTGACTGGTGAAAAATTTTACTCAGCATAAAGTCTTCAAGTTTCCCTATGCTGTACTATGTGTCAGAATTTCTTTTTAAAATCAAATAATATTCTGTGGTGTGTCTATATCACATCTTGTGTATCCATTCATCTATTAATGGACACTCGGTCACTTCCAATTTTTATCTAGTGCAGATAATGCTGCTCTGAAGATGGTACAGAGCTCTCTTCAAGACCGGCTTTCAGTTTTTTTAGATATATACCCAGAAGTGAAATTGCCGGGTTGTATAATAATTTTTGCTTTTTTTTTCCCCCCTATCTTTCAGTTTTCTGAGGCACTACTGAGCTGTTTTTCAGAATTGGCTACATCCGTATACACTCCCACCAACTATGCACAAAGGTTCCAATTCCTCACCAACACTTGTGATTTTGTTTTACGGTAGATTTTTACTTTCTTGTTCCTAACATCACTAGTCAGTTCAGCCATAAATAATAACATATGTTAAAAAAGTGAAAATGAAAGGTGAAAAAAAGAAGA
>NW_006159671.1:1387913-1388996 GCF_000334495.1 Tupaia belangeri chinensis | reverse complement strand
AAGCTACAGGAATGTACTGAAGAACATAGTCAAGAGGAAGGCCCAGCACACCACATGGGGGTTAAGGTGGCTGGATTCTCTCATGACCAACTGCAGTTCAAGTCCCAAACCTGGTGGCTTGAAAATCACGATGGGCATGTGTGCGTGTGTGCTCAAAATCCCAAGAAGAAAAAGGAGGAAAGGGAATTGTGATGTAGGCATCCCCGCTGGGGATGATTTCCCACTTTCCCTCTCACTGTCTCTCTCCTGTCTGGTGAGCGCACATGCACTATGGCAAAAACTTAAAAAAAAAAAAAAAGTCCAGAAGAAGAGAATGCTAGAAGTGTAGATGACATAAAATAAATCTCATCCAAACAGTAGCGGAGGAAATCTAGGACTCTGGCTGGTTTGAAAACTAAGCTTGATAACATGTGCATTTTATTCTGTGACCTGTCAGTTTTCTAAGACCTAAAAATAGACAGAGGGCCCTGGTCTCTAGCCTCGCTCCTAGGATTGGCTCTAAAGCTGTGAGCTGCTCCAATTTTTCCCATAAATGAGCAGAGTGCTTGAGGCCATGAAAGGCATTTCAGAGTTGGTCTTCCCTTGATTGCCTCCTTGCACCGCATGCTGCTCAGCCTGGATGGCTGTGACACAACAGTCACTTACTGTCGCATACTCTCTGATTCAGACAATAATTGTCCCCCCTTACAATAAGAGGCAGGAAGAGCTGCCTCTTCTGATCAATGACACATTTTTATCATAACCAAATCTATCAGGTCACTTGTGTAGACAAACCAATAGCTCTCTTAAAGAGAAACTACCTTTTGATAAACCACAGATGGGATCTTCAATAATTTTTCAAAATCCGGAATCAAATGACTTTCTTATGTTTTTAATGATTGCCATAGGGTGTGTGCTAGCCATAGACAGACAGACAGAAGGAGTGAAGAAAGCATTCCCTAATGTAGTGAGGTCATGCCACAATCCCTTCTCCTCCATTTCTCCATCCTGTCAAAATTTGGGCTGTGCAAAAGTACCTGACATTTTCAAGCCACCAGGGCCAGGACTCTAACCCCATTATTGGCTTTACAGGATCTAATTCCC
>NW_006159671.1:1365222-1387900 GCF_000334495.1 Tupaia belangeri chinensis | reverse complement strand
CCATTATTTGCGTTACAGGATCTAATTTGCTACACCACCAGGCAATAGGGAGGCTCTCAAATGACTTTAATTTGAAGGTGTCTTCTACTGTCTACTGTGTCTCTAACATCCCAGCTATGTGAAACTCCTGATATTCTAATGCTTTCCCTATACTCAACTTATCAATCAGAATGGGAAAATTAATGCTAAAAAGGAAAAATTCACTAGTTGATATAGAAAATACCATAAATTTTAAATGACAATGATTCAATCAGGAAATATAAATATGAAAAACGCAGCCCATAAACAAGGCAGGAGTTCACTGGAGCAGCACTGCCTAGGTACAATTTCTTTTTTGTAAAGTTTTTTTTTTGTTTTTATTTTGCCATAGGGTATGTGCTCTCACCAGAGAGAGACAAGAGAGAAATAGAGAAATCACTCCCTAGGGGTAATGGCCACACCACAATCCCTTCTCCTCCATTCTCCTCTAGGGATTTTGGGTACATATGCACACACCCCCAGCATGATTTTCAAGCCACTGGGTCTGGGGCTCAAACTGCAGTTGGTCATGTGGGAGTCCAGCACCTTAACCACTACACCACCTGCTGGCCCCACAAATTGGCTTTATGTACAATAATGATGTATGATATTCACAACATACCAAGGCATTTGTAAAGATTATACATCTCTTTAGCATCCTACTTTTCCCTTAAGTGTTCCCTAACAAATAAATTGTACCAGAAAAGCTATGATTCCTCCCCTTTCATGAATCCCTAGGCATAGAGGTTTTCTGTGCGGGGCTGGCCTGAGCTTTGTTCGGTGACACATTCCTCACCCAATGTGAGGCAAAACAATGATTACCATCATCACAGAGGCAGGAAATGTGCACACATCTGATAAAGTCAAATGCACAGAGGCGACTGGATGTCAGTACTTCTCCAATACGGTAAAGGCTGTGGCGATGTCTCCATATGAGAGAGTATTTTCAACCACAATTATATTTTTGAAGTAACTACTACTCATTTGGTCAATGCTTATGAAATAAGTAGAAACAAATGGAATATTGGCTGCTAATCAGTGTAATTTCCTCAGTGTAGAATACAGATGTGAGCATAGGAAAACAAAGAAGAAATAATCCAAAATGTTACTATGGGTAGTCTTTAAAGAGCTAAATTACAGATTATTAAATTTTCTTATATTTCTGAATTTACTAATGTTACTTTTATAATAAGAAAATGAATTTTTATAATTTTATTAAGCTTGCTGTTCTCTTTATATGCCTCTCTGTGTGCTATAAATTTCCTCTGAGGACGTTTGCCATAGACCCCATCCTGGTGCCCAACCTAGACTATGTTTCTTTCTTTTTCTTTTTTTTTCCCAATTTCTTTGACACATTCAATCACATATGTCACTTAGCTTGCAAAGTGAATATTCCAACATGTGTACATTGCTCACTAATCCAGTTGAGTCTACTATACACATCATCCTCAACAGACAATAACCTATCTCTCTGTCCCACAACTTTCTGACTTTCCATTCATTTCTTGAAGACAATCTGACCCATGGCCACCCCTAAGGACTATCTGGATGCTAACCAGCAGAGCTGATAAATGTCAAAGGTGTTCACAGTTTAAGGCATTTCTAGTCTTGGGTAACAACTTACATTTTTAAAGGGAGCTTATACAACATATTCCAAAGCTCTGTTCTACAGAAATTCACAAACTAACGACTCTGGGAGGTGATATTTTTCTTTTTATAAAGAAATGTATTCTTTGCTAGTTATAAACTCTATTGTGAAGCCCACTTTACCCGTCAGTGTAAAATGTTTCACAGCAGGTTCATGTTTTTAGATAATCTGGACCTATCTATGTAGAATAGATTTCTCATGGCAAGCAACTTTCCAAATGTATTTCAGAATGCCCTGATATTCTTTTATGTGTTTCAAGAACTATTTGGTCAGCGGAAGAGAAAGAAGAAAATTTGGTGAACAGATCTTGGGCCTTTTCTATTGAGCACCAACTACAAGTCAGTCATTGGGTTGGACTTTTTCATCTGCTTAAACCTTAAAACCCTATCTTCTCTCCTGGCATTATAAATTGAGGCATGGAGCACTTAAGAAATCTGCCCCAAATATGGAAATTTATCCCCAAATCCAGGCTTTTTCTTTCATTCCAACAATGGCTATTGTTTGTTGAGCACCTGCAGACCACATTGCATTAGCATTTAAAGGTATTTTCAAAGTGCTGGATGAAGGTTGCCTTTGAGCCTTTGGAATTAGAAGGCCTGCATTCCTATCACTGCTCCACCATTTTCTAGCCTTTGGGTATAAATGGGTTCCTTTAACCTCTTGGAACTTTATGTTAGTTAGATCCCTCATCCATAAAATAGAGACAGTCTTGTCAGTAATTACTGAGTATTTACTCTGTGCTAAACCCACTTCTAAGCACTTTACAAATATTCTCTAATTTATTCCTTACGAGATTCTGAGAGGAAGGTACATCTATTTCCCTGAAGTGAATTCAAGTTGATATAGTTCACAAATGTCTGAGTTGGGGCAGGAACCCTGAACCCTCTGTTCTCGTTTCCACACAAGTCAGGTCATACTGTAGATCACTGAACACGGAGACGGGTCTAAAAGGGGTCTTCAAACATTTCATAAGAAATTTACTTTATGAAAAATTTATGCATAGATTTCAAATTTTTTTGCATTAATCTAAACTCGTACTTAAAAAAAATTCTTTTTAATTGCCAAAGAGAGTATGTGCCTGCCAGAGAGAGAAGAGAGGCAGGGAGGGGGAGAAAGCACTCTCACAATGGGGTG
Organism: Tupaia belangeri chinensis; assembly: GCF_000334495.1. NCBI lineage: Eukaryota > Metazoa > Chordata > Mammalia > Scandentia > Tupaiidae > Tupaia > Tupaia belangeri. The sequence goes on along the minus strand of NW_006159671.1, from coordinate 1,385,100 downwards.
TGGTCACACTGCAATCACTTCCCCTCCATTTCTCCATCTTATCAGGATTTAGGGTTGGTTCATATGTAAATGTGCCAGTCATGTTTTTCAAGCTATTGGCACTGGGGTTTGAACTACAGTCAATCATGCAGGATATGGCTCAAGGGAGGCTAAGGAGCCTCCAGGCTAGAGTGCCAACCCAAAACTGGTCCTTTAATTCAACTTTTTATGACCTTTCTGAAGTACCCTGTATTTCTAAAGCACCAGACCGCATATTGCTTCTCAATGGTCTTACACCAACTCTTACCCAACATCAAACTAAAACCCCTTCAGACACCGTAAAGGAAGGTGCGAAACACATTCTCTCTCCCACTTAGTAATGTCTTTCTCTCTCCCAGTACCAAGCTCTTTTCTAAGGCATTTATTGTCCATACCTCACAAATGGGCACTCAGTTATGTGCCCTATAAAATTATTCCTCTTAAATGTAAATTTTATGTCTCCCAAAGAGACCATAATCTCCCAGAGGTCAGGAACCACATCTTACAGAATCACAGAATTAGAAAAGTAATAGTAAAATTATCTTTTTCTAAGAAAAAGAAGTTGAGTTCTTTTCAAAAGAAATCTTATGTGGAATCCTAGTTCCTCTCACCAGAAACCAATGAGCTAATTAAAACTTAGTCTTTCAAAGCCTAAGAGAAATGTTGACATGGTGACATTTGTTCAGTAAGCTGTTAGCAGGGCAAGACTGGAATCTGCATTCCTTGACTCTCGTTCAGTGGTTGTTTTACTATAGAAATCCTGAGTCTTTTGTCTCCCTTCAGTATTTCTCTTAGTCTTGGCCCTAATACGGAAAAGTCTGAACTGATTCCCTTGATTCTAGAAATCCTGCCTGAAGGGCTTATGAAAGAAGGTGGTAGAAACTATCAGATCAAAGGATAGGCAGCTCGAATGAGAAATATAGCATTTGCAATGGCCTGAATGTCTGTGTCTTCAGAAAAATCACATGTTAAAATCTTAAGCCCGAAGATGATAGTTTTAGGAGGTAGGGATTTTTGGTGGTGATTAGGTCACTAGTGCCTTTATAAAAGACACTCCAGAGGAATCTTTAATCCCTTCTACCACATGAGGATACAGTCAGAAGATGTCATCAGAACAGCCACTCACCAGACACTGAATCTGCTGCTGTGTTGATCTTGGGCTTCCCAGCAACCAGAACTGTGACTGCATTTCTACCATTCCTAAGCCGCCCAACTTCATGGTACTTTGTAATAGCAGCTTGAATTAACTGAGACAACATCATTATTGCAAGGGCCACATTGGGCATCCAAATTCTCCAGGACATGATGAAGAAAAGCCATTGTTTTTAAACTCTTTAGCACAGACGCACTGTCACTAAAAATGAAGGCATTAACATTACCAAGTCAAAAACATTCCATCTTCTTTAAAAAAATTTATTGGAATAAGACTTAGGAGACTTTGAGAGAACAACTCAATGTCACCCTTGTCTAGCATTTTCTGCTTTTCAATTACTTTCCCCTAAGTTTTTGCCACAGGATGTGTGCATTCACTAGAGACAGATAATGAGAGGGAAAGTGAAAAATCACCTCCTAGGGTGGATGGCCATACTAAAATCCCTTCTACTCCAATTTTCTCCTGGGATTTTGGGCATGCAGGCACACATGTCTGGTGTGATTTTCAAGCTACTATGTTCAGGATTCAAACTGCAGTTGACTATGTGGGAGTCTAGAATCTCAATCACCATGCCACCTGCTTGCCCCAGCTTTCCAAATTTTAATAACACTTTTCTGATAACTAAACATAATGCAAGTTCATGGCATTGCATTTTTATGCAAATAAAATCTGGAAAATACATAGAAGTGTAAAGGAAAGGTATTATACATAATTACCCACTCTGTTACCTGTGTATTTGGTGGGGAGAGAGAACATTTCCTGTCTTTGTTTTCATTTATGCAATGTGTATGTGTGTGTTTGTGTACCTATACATAAATTTTATTTATTTTTTTAATTGAAATAATATTCACATTGTCTTAAACCTTATATGGTGAGAATTTTTATTGACACTGCATAGTCTTTTAAACATTATATTAATATGCATCATATTCCACTGAAGGAATATATTATAATTCATTTCATCAAATTTCCTATTTAGGCTGCTTCTATTTTTCTTTATAAATAATTAATGGAATAAATGGCCACCATAAAAGTCTTCTTATATAAATAATTGTGACTGATTGTTTCCTTGGGATAAGTTACTACAAATAAATATTTCTAGGCCTTTTGATACACACTGTCAAATTACCCTCAAGAAAGGTTGTATTAATTTGCATTCCAATCAGCAATATATGAAAGTATTTCCTGAACCATCTTCAGAAATGGTTGATTGACATATATGTAAATATACAATGTCTCCCTGTAAATCTACACATACTCATACACAAATGTAGTATAATTGGTATCTAATTGGCATTTCAATTTACATTTTTATTACTCTTAAGCTTGAATAAATATTTGCAAAGCTCTGAACATATTCTAATAGATGCTGTCAGTTACCTATGTAATTGTGGATCTACACATTACACACACTCATACACATCTATTTCCTTGACAAAAGACCCACGTTTTGTTTAGATACAAATTAGCCAAGTGGGCTCTGACCCAGCCTGAGATAAATCTCCATTCAAGGTAAGTCTATTTACCTTTCCAACTTACATTTTATGAATAGATAGATCAAACTATTTTTTTCAATAAGACATGAAAATAAATCTGCAGGGATAAAGTTTCTAATATTCCAATTCTTGGTCTTTAAAAAGGGAATGTAGGGCCCAAATGAAGCATGGTGGTTAAGGAAGCTCGATCCTACATGGCCAACCTTGCATGTTCAATTTCTGGAGCTGGTGGCCTGAAAAATACACTGGGCATGTGTGTGTGCCCAAAATCCTGAGAGGAGAATGGAGAAGGATTGCATCATGACCATTTCACATAGGGGAAGTAATTTCTTTCTTTCCTTCTCTCTCTCTCTCTCTCTCTCTCTCTCTCGTGAGTGCATGTGCCCTTTGGGGAAAAAAAATCTAAAAGAAAAAGGGGGGGGGAGAAAATGCATGAGCCTGGAGGACATTATGTTAAGTGAAATAAAATGGGCACAGAAAGAGAAAAACCACCTGTTCTCCCTCATGTGTGGATACTGAAAAAAATTAAAGACCTCATAGAGGTAGAGAGCTGAAGAATGTCTATTGAAGGCTGGAAAAGATGAGAGACTGAGGGGACAGAGTAGACAGAGGGATGCTGATGAACAGAAACAAAACTACACACAGAAAGGAAGTATAATTCTGGTGTTATTTTTTTTAAATAATTATTTATTCATTCATTTATTTATTGTTTGCAATTTTTCAAGCCACTGCTCCAGGACTTGCACTGTGGTGAGCCACATGGAAACTAGCACCTTAACCACCACAACTGCCCACTGACCACAATTTCTGGTTCTATTAAATACAGTGAAAAGAACAGAGAGCCACAACTTGTGTATATTGAAGAAACTAAAAGGTAGGGTTTTGAATGTTTTCAACACAAGTAATGACTAATGGTTGAGATTGGTATGTGAATTATCCTAATTTAATCATTACATGTGGTATTATACTGGAAAGATCACACTATCACCCTACAGATATACACAATTGCATGCTAACTTTTTAAAATGTAGAGATGCTAAGAAAGGAATTATCTTTTCCCTTCTGACTTTGGTACATTGAAAAAGTCACAATCTGATGTTTGGAGTTGTTGCAGACACTTTTGAAAGTTGAGACCATTTATCTCTCTATCTTTTCATTTAATTAATTAACTACTTTGGTACTTTCTGATTTATATGTCATTGTTGAGAAAGTTGTTGTATAAAACTACTATGCTAAAAATAACAAAGTAGAAAGATGAAAAGAATCTGTGTCACTGATGATGCTATGGGACAATTAACTCCGGAAAATTGTCCCTGTAGATTGTGCATTATGAGAGAATGCATTTGTCATTTAAGCCAGTAGAATCATGTGTTTGTTATTTTTCTTAAATCCTTTCCGATAAAATCACCTGAACTGATACACATACGCTATATCACTTTCTTCTTTAACAACACTCACAACGTGTACTGTATATACTGATAAGAAAGCAGAGGGCTTGAAAGGCTTTCCAATTCAAGGCATATGCGCAGCTTACCAACAGTAGAATTTTAACAAGACTTTAATTATGAGAATTTAGAGCTTCCATTAAGAATAGGTAGTATATGTTCTCAATTATTTTAGAGAAAGCAAACCAAATCCTAACACCTCATGACACTTTAGAGAAAGTATGGAAATGACTACATATGTATGAACCAGATCTTTAGATGGAAATGAAGAATAAAGGGGATCTTCACAGAGTTCATGGAAAATGCATAATATCTAAAAACTATAAATGAATTTCAAAATTTCTTACACTAAAATAAACTTGTACTTTAATTTCATTTTTTTCCACAAATTTTTGAAGTCCCTTTATGTGAGATAGGATGCTGGGCTGTTGAAGAGGTGTGTCCGCTCTTTCTATTATACAACCTGTACGTGACTATCACAGGGCTGAAAACTAGCATCGACAATTTTGTAAGTACTAAAGCATGCTTAATCAAATTCCTTTATGTGAAAGCTTAATTGTGATTCTGAATGCACAATGCAAACAATACAGTGTACAGAAATATTAACAAGTCTTTTATGATGAATTTGGGTCAAGGGTAACACAGTACTTAATAGGTTTGTCCACAAACATCCTGAGGCAAGCTCCATCATTTATCCTGGTTGTTTAGCAGTCACCAGGGTAGTTCAGATCCTTAATAACAGAGAGTGAAAAGAAACTCCCATGTAAACTCCTAGCAAAGCCAAATACTGGACAACCCTTCAGACTTATTTTCGTCATGAAATTTCAAGGTAAATAACCTTTGAGTTCCTCCCTAAGACATATTCATTGGATTTAATAAATCTTAGCATTATTTTAACACTACTATTACTAAATGCAATAAAAATCTGGTTTTTAGACCTTTCAGTATATCATATGGGAAACCAAAATTGGCCTGGAAAAACCAAACCCTTTATGTTTTCTTAGAGGGGTCTCTTAGTTTTTGTCCTGTTTTCTCTTTTTGTTGACTTTAATATGCAATGGAGTAAAAAGCCTAGCTACAGAGACATTTATGGAATGCAGCTATCCATAATTTCTTCAGTTTAACTTCATGAAATCCTGAGCGCCTATTATTCTGGAATAGTGGGGCAGTGAAAATGTCTTGGTCATTTTGAGTGACCTCCTCTGTCAGAATGTGTCATAGCTCTAAAGGACTTCAAATATCCAAGGCACTAGGGAAATAAGTAGTCTGGCTTTTGGTCCATGGAACACACAGGGCAACACGCAGACACCTTGTTTGCCTTTAGAGCTCTTTCAGACCCTCCGGCAGCCATTCCAAGGGATCTCCTGGAGAGGCTTCACTTATAGAAATACCTTAAAGCCTCTGTTCTCACACATGTCTAAGTGCAGTGTGAAGAGAGAACTTTCTAGAGTAAAAAATCTTCCAAGACTCTGCTTCCATTACCTCCCCAACGTCATATCTCCTAGCACCAGTTCGAGGGAATTCTTTCTAGTCTGTAATATAAAGAACCACTGCTCTCCCTCTCATCTCCCTCTAAGGGCCTTTCCATACTCCAACCTCTCTGGTCTGTGCTAAAGTGGAGGCTCGCAACCTTGGCTACACATAAGAATCACCTAGATGTCTCACGAGGAACACCAAAGGTGAGTGACAGTCCAAGAAAATCTAAACCTCTGAGGGTAAATCTCAGGCATCCACTTTTTTTTTCCCCCCTTAATGTCCCAAGTGATTCTATCTAAAGGTGAGGATTGTGAATCTGCGCCCTAACAGATTAGGATTTTAAAATTCTGCTTTTGGTACAGTCATGTTCCTCCTCTAGTGGGGTAGAAGAGAAAGCAGGGGACAGAGCTGACAAAAAGCAAACTATCTACTTAAATGAGGAAGAGATAAAAAAGGAAATTCCAGACAAACAAGTCAAAACAAAAAGTAGGTATGTCTTAACTATCATATGACCTTCTAGGTGGGATTAAAAATAACCAAAGTTGAAAACCTCTCAAAAAAAAAAAAAAATCAGGGAACCAGCAGTTAGCATAATGGCTATGTCGCTGGACTCCCACGTAGTCGACCATGGTTCGTGTCCCGGACCCGGTGGCTTAGAACTCACGCTGGGCGTGTGTGCATGTGTGCCCAAGATCCCGAGAGGAGAATGGAGGAGAAAGGATTGTGGCGTGGCCAGCCCCCCTGGGGGGTGATTTCTCGCTTTTTGTCTCTATGTCTCTCTCTGTCTGTCTGGCGAGCGCACACGTCCTATAGCAAAAACCTCTCAAAAAAAAAAATAACCAAAGCTACATGTCTTATTTTGACTTTTTTATTATTCAACATTTTAGTAAACAGTTTCTTATATATTTAATAAAAGAAAAGTAGCTTTGCATTTTATAAAGCATTTGATAGAGCATTTTAAAGTCAAATCAAAAATAATATGAAGTCCCATGACCATTTTTCCCCCTATAACTGTATCACCTCTCTTGAGACTAAAGAAATTATTCTATAACTTGTCCCTTAATACTGTCAAACAGTCAAAAGTAAAGAAGGACAAGCATTCCAAAATGAGCCCATCGTATACCCAGAAAAACGAAGGATAATGGCTGTATAATTGCTATTTTATTCTATCAAGTTAAAGAATGTTCTATTTTAGTTCCACTTTATACAGCTCTGCTCGATGAGAAAACATCAGGTATCTCATATTTGAAGATGTTCTATGTTTCGTCAACCTTGGGAGACAAGCATTTTCCAGAGAACTAGCCTAAAATGTCTAACAGCTTACTCCTAAGCATTTAAACTGTTGCCTAACCTCTTTTCATTATAGGGTACTTAATTTGAACCATTAAATTAATAGACTATTATATCTAACTCTTTAAGCTTGCTCTGAATATTTTGAACATATACTTCCTACAAGGTTTCTTCCATGGCAATATGAAGAAAATAAAAATCCTTTTAGCAAGGTAAAAGGAATCGCATGGGATGTTTGTTATCTCACTTGTTCCCTGTATTTCTTACCTTCATGGGAAGTTTTTGGCATAAAAATGAATGCTTACCCATTACTGTCAAGTACCTGTCTTATTGCTGCATGTTATTGTTGTAAATCACAAGCATCCTTCTTTAAAACCGCCTGAGTATCTAATGATAACATCTTATCAAACAGACAAAACACAGAGTTTAACTAGAGGTAAATTAAAGTCTGAAGCCAATAAATCAAGTGGGTTGGCCATTGCAAAAATGAAAAAAATCTGGGAAGAGAAAGGATTCCCTTACCATAAGACCTCAATTTCAGGGACTCTAGTTTTAAAATTCACAGAACAACAACTCGGGAATATATTGTAAGAGACATAACAATTTGAACTCATACAAATTCCAAAACCCCAAAACATTTCAGAGTCAAAGGCTAAATATTTTAGGTTCCACCCTATCAAAGGTCAAGGGAAACTTTCCTTAAAAAAAAGTATAGAACTTCATATATAATACATGGTCATGTCAGGGAACTCTAAGCCCTCAGGGGTGATGGTTAAATTAGAGCACACTTTGAAGTTCTAGATAATTATTTTCAATGTTGAACTCTTAAAGCTTTATTATCTCATGAGATAGGATATTTTCCAATTTTTAACAACCACCAAAATATCAGGTTAAAGCTAAAGTTTCTTTTCTATTCAATGCATTGTCTTTCTCCTCAAGCATAACGTTTAGAATCGACTGTCTCAGTACAGTCTTCTGAAAAAACAAAAACCAAATATTGTTGTTAACAAGATTGTGAAAGGCTATTTTGGGGTCCTTTAGAACTTGTCAAGGACAAGCAACCATACAGAATTAAATATCCAATACTTATCTGAATTTTACTAAGACTTTCAAGAGAAATTGATTTGGGGGACCAGCAGTTAGCGTAATGGCTATGATGCTGGACACCCATGTAGTCGACCGCAGTTCGCGTCTCAGACCCGGTGGCTTAAAACTCACACCGGGTGTGTGTGCGTACATGTGCAAGATCCCGAGAGGAGAATGGAGAAGGGATTGCGGCATGGCCATATCCCCCGTGGGGGGTGATTTCTCACTTTCTGTCTCTCTGTCTCTATCTGGAGAGTGCATGTGCCCTATGGCAAAAACCTCTTAAAAAAAAAAAAAGAGAAATTGATTTGGCAAATAAGCTATCTTTTGTGAACATTATATGTGAACATTTGAATTTCCTCATTTGAAGATGTTGCCTCATTACCTATGAACTCACTCAGCTCAGAGGACATTTTTCACTAATCTCAGGGGCTATATTTCCTAACACTCATGAAAGATACTAATTGTATAGTGGATAGAAAAATAAATAATAAATAAATGAGCAAATCAATTATTCAATAAACCAATGAATCACAAAGTATCTTCTTTATCTCTAAACTCACTGATTTTTAGTTTAATGAAGTTGTTCCATACAACTACTGGCTTCTAAAAAGTTAGTGTCAGAGCTAAATAATACATAATCGCAAAAGAAAAGGGGGAAAAAATGACACAAGTTTGAATTGGAGAATAAATGGAACAGTGAGAGCAGATACTGATTAATTTGGGTCAGAGACTAGAATGATCTTTAGAAAAAGGGGATGTCTGGGACCAGCAGTTAGCATAATGGCTATGTCACTGGACTCCCATGTAGTCGAATGCAGTTCAAGTCACAGACCCGGTGGCTTAAACTCACGCCGGGCATGTGTGCGTGCGTGCCCAAGATCCAAAGAGGAGAATGGAGAAGGGATTGCAGCATGGCGATCCTTCCTGGGGGGTGATTTCTCGCTTTCTGTCTCTCTGTCTGTCTTTTTTTCTGGCAAATGCACATGCCCTATAGTAAAAACCTCTCCAGAAGGAAAAAAAAAGGGGGGCGGTGTCAATAATGGAACATCTTGCTAACTTCTCTCCATATTCTGAGTCATTGGGAACGTCATGACACATTGCATAGAAAAATACATCATGACTTTCCTGAGAATCTAATATTTTCATCTGGATTTGAAACACCTGAAAAGATACTTTACATAGTGGCAGATATCTGTGTGAACAAATGACCCCTCGTGGAAAGTTTTCTCCGTCAATAAAGAAATGGCACAAATTAGAGGTGGGGACGTGATCTATCTTGGATTGTAAAGAGCTAAATATGCTCTTTACAAATGTGCTCTTTGGCCAACAGGCTTATTTTCAGAACACGAAAGTAAATATCTGAGTTTCAGAGACTTAAGCTTACTATAAAAGTATCTAATGGGGGTCCTTGAATCTGGCTCAAAGAAGAAATGACCTCCTGGGAAAATGCTTGTCTCTCTGCCTCTCATAGCTCCTCTATACCCCCCCCTCATAAAGCCTTACCTAATCCAGTCACCAGATGCCAACACACTTTAATAAACTCCAATAGTCTTTTACAAAAAAAAAAAAATAATAATTCCAACGGCTGCCTCTTGGCAAAGGCCTTTCCTTACTGAATTTGCTTGTATTTCTAGGGCGCGTGCGCTCGCCAGACAGACAGAGAGAGACATAGAGACAGAAAGCGAGAAATCACCCCCCAGGGGGGATGGTCACGCCGCAATCCCTTCTCCTCCATTCTCCTCTCGGGATCTTGGGCACGCACGCACACGCGCCCGGCGTGAGTTTTTTAAGCCACCAGGTCCGGGACACGAACCGCGGTCGACTACGTGGGAGTCCAGCGACATAGCCATTACGCTAGCTGCTGGTTCCCTCCAATAGTCTTTTACAAAAAAAAAATAATAATAATTCCAACGGCTGCCTCTTGGCAAAGGCCTTTCCTTACTGAATTTGCTTGTATTTCTATCACAGCAGTTAATATGATATACTTAATATTATAATTATTTTCTGAGACTACCTTTCCATTTCCATCACATTATAAATGCTGTTGAATAAAGGTTATCTTAATCAACAGCTCCTATGTCAAAAGAAATTACTTTTTTTTTTTGAGAATCTGCTAAGTATCAGTGACTACAGTATTTATGAGTACTATTTGTCAAATACTTTTGGTTCTCTACCTTTCTAGATATATGACAGGATCCATTTCCTCATCTCTTTGTGGTTGGATGGAGGCTCTTGATGAGTTCTAGTCACTGAGTTGTAAATGGAAGTGTTTTGTGTCTCTTTCTGGTCAGAACACCTAATGGCTGATGGGTTCTCCTAGCTCTCTCTTGCCTAACTTGAATGACTAGTGATATTCACAATAGTGAACACTTAATCAACTGTATCTTAAAGTAGTTATGATAAACAGAACATCTCTGTTCATCGGTGATTGATAAATAACATAAGCAAGAAACAACTGTTATGCCAGCTCAGTGGCCTAGTGGTTAAAGGAGCCAGATTCCAAATGAAATTACTCATGGGCATGGAGGGTTCAAGTCCCAGACACAGTGGCTTGAAAATCACACCAGGTGTATGTGTCTGTGTGCCCAAAATCTCAGAAGGAGAATGGAGGAGGAGGGAATGCAGCATGGCCATCCTCCCTGGGGAGTGAGTTCTCACTTTCCCTTTCTCTGTCTCTCTCCAACAAGGATACTGTGGCAAAAATCTAAAAGGAAAAAGAAAGAACCAGATACCACATTCTTTCTCTTTTTTTTTTTTTTTTTTTGAGAGGTTTTTGCTATAGGGTGTGTGCGCTCACCAGGAAGACAGAGAGAGGTCCCTTCTCCTCCATTTTGCTCTCAGGCTCTTGGGCACTTATGCACATTTGCCCGGCATAAGTTTTCCTGGATCCAGGACTTGAACTGTGGTCAACTACATGGGAGTCCAGTGACATAGCTATTATATTCAGGTCCCCAGATAACACATTCTTGAAATTCTAATCCCAATGGCTTGAAAAGCATGCAGGGTGGGGTGCTTGTGTAGCCAAATTTAAAAGGATATAGACATGAAGGAGAAGGGATTGTGATGTGATCACTCCCCATTGATGGTTTTTCTCCCTTCTCTCTCCGTCTGACTTTTTCTGTCAAACACATACACTCTCTGGCAAAATAAAGGGAAGGGGGGATTTTTATTTTAATTACTCATGTTTGGTATCATTACTGCTGAACATACTAAGAAGCCAGGCTTAATGTTTTCACATATATTACATTGGTTGATATTCACAATAACCTGTAGGTATGGCAGATATGAGCAACATTTTATAAATGAGGTTTTGAGAAGTAAATAATTTGCCTAAGGTCAAGTAATTTTATGCATTCTTTCATTCAATAAATATTTATTGAGCACTGCTCTATCCAGGCAATGTTTCTAGTAGTCAACAGACAGTAGAGAGCAAAAGGAGAAAGGTTCCTGCTCTCAGAGTTTACATGCTGGTTGAAGAAGAAAAAAATTTTAAATCATCTACAAATAATTCCAGATAGTGATAAGTAATATCCATAAAATTAAAATCAGGTGGTATAACAGAAAAAAAATTGTTGGTTATTTATATTGCTCATGAAAACTCTTCTAAGTTGATCATTTTTAGGCTGAAATCTAAGTGACAATAAATAGCAGGTATCAAAAGGGAATGACTTCTACCCTGGCTTTTGACAGAAAGTGGAATATGGAAGACTTACTGCTGAGTGAAGCAAGCCAGGCTATGAAGGAGAGACACTGTATGTCCCCACTTAATATATACCGAATGTCTGCACTCTATAACTGAAACTGACGGGCTAAAGAATGTACAAACACAAGAGATGGGTGTGAATGCCAGATGTGGTGTGTGTGTGGAGGAGAGGGGCCTGGGGAAAAACATTTGCAGGAGTGATAGGAAGACTGCATTGTTGAGACAGGGAGGTAGTATTGTTACATTTTGATCAACTGGACTGGGGAGAAATGTTCACATATTGAAATGATCACCTTGTATACTAAATAATGTGATTGAATGTATTTTAAAATGTAAAAAAAAAAAAAAAGAGAGATTGAAAAAATGAAAGCTGAAGATGGGGAAAATTATGCCACTAAAAAGCAGGCAGAGATCCTCCAAGAGTCCCGGATGACGATCCCACATTGCCAGCACAGATTGGAAGTTGCATATATGGATCTCCCGCAGGTATAAGAAAATGAAAAAGATTTGTAAGAAGCTGAAGAATATAAAGAAGCACGTCTAGTACTGGATTCAGTGAAGCTCTTCTATACAGGGTGATTTCTGCATTAAGTCCTGGGGTCCATACTACAATTCATTATTTTGACCACAGCTGTGTGTTCAAGTAGTATGAGAATGTGATTCTTTTTATGCCATTCATATATCTTCCTTTGCATATTTAATGTGTCAAATAAAGGGGTTCATCTAATAAAAAAATAAGTAAAACAGAAAAAAAAAGGTGGGGGAATGACTTCTAAGAATCGGCAAGAGCTTATGCAAAAGCATTAATTCAGAAACTAGCCTGTAAATGGCCGGGGGTGGGGGGCAGAAAAACAGAAGGTCAGAGTGGACACCTCATAACAAGCGAGGAGAAAATGGCACAAGATTAGGGAAAAAAGAGGGAAGTCAGATGGGTTATGTATCAAAATGAGATGTAAAAATAAATATCAAAATAAGAATTTAAATTTGTTGAATGAGATACCACATGAGAATTTTAAGCAGATTTCTGATTTTACAAATTTGCTCTGGCTGCCACATGAAGAATGGATAATGGTAGAGCAACACTGGAGCAGAAAGTCCTGTGTGGTGGCCATGGCCGAAATCTACCAGGATGGTAACAAAGGGTGTGAACAAAAGTGCTCCAAATTCAAATGAGGTGTAAAAGGTAGTTTCAATGAAACATGAATAGATTGAAAATGGAAGATAATTATTATACCTAGAAAGCAGAATAAATAAAGTATAACCCCTAGATTTTTGGCTTAGAAAACTGGGGAGCTAATGCTTTCCTATGCTGAAATGGAGAAAATTGGAAGAGGAGGAAGTTTGCAGGTGGAAGGGAATCAAGAGTCTGTCTTACATATGTTAAGTATGAAGTGCCTATGAAACACATATGTATAAATGTCCCTTTGAACATATGCTTCAGAACCCCTGAAGAAACAGTGCAATAGGATGTTGATGAAAGCATGGTTCAAATAATGATATGTTTCCCAAAGGTTTATGTGTTAGAATTTGACCCCAATTTAATAGTGCCCAGAGGTGGTGAGATCATTTAGTGATGAGGAGTCTCATGGGAGGGCACCGTCTAACAGACATGGGGTATGGAAGAGACAGAGTAAGTGGGAATTCTGTTTCCCCTTTCTTTGCACACATGATCTCTTCCCTGCTTCTGTTGACAATAGAACCAAAGGCTGACCAGACACTTCTCAGGCTCTAAGACTTTCTAGCCATCAGAAAACATGTCTCTAAATATGCCAAATATGTCTCTATTCTTTATCAATCACCAAATCTCAAGTACTTACATTTAGCAGTAACAGAATAAGACATCTAAAAGAGGGCGTGGTGGCGCCCATCCTATGGCAAAAACCTATGGAGGCTGGAGGATTGCGGCATCGAGTCCATCTCACTGGGACCGGCAGTTAGCGTAATGGCTATGTCACTGGACTCCCACATAGTCAACCGCGGTTCAAGTCCCAGACCCGGTGGCTTAAAACCCACGCCAGGCGCATGTGTGTGTGTTCCCAAGATCCCAAGAGGAGAATGGAGGAGAAGGGATTGCGGCATGGCCATCCCCCCTGGGGGGTGATTTCTCGCTTTCTGTCTCTGTCTCTCTCTGTTTGGCGAGCGCACACGCCCTATAGCAAAAACTGCTCCAAAAATGAAAATAAAAAAGACATCTAAAAGAACATACGGGTAGACAAGAGAAGAGCACACTTGAGCCTTTCCAGAGTTAGCAGAGGAAGAATAACTAGAGAAATTTGGAAGGACAGTCAGTGAAACAGAAGAAAAACTAGGAAATATGATGTCACAAAAGCCCAAAAGAGAGTATGTTTTGGACTGGTTCTGTAGCCTGGTCATTAAGGAAGCCACAGTTAAGAAGCCTAGTGGTTAAGGCTGACCACAGTTCAAATTCTGGCCCTGGTTGCTTGAAAAAAATACTAGGCACATGTGAATGTGTGCCCAAAATCCTGACAAGGAGGGAAAATGGAGGAGAAGGGATTGTGGCATGACCAAGTCCCACGTGGGAGTGCTTTCTCCCTCTTTGTCTCTAGAGAGTACACGTACCCTCTGGCAGTTAAAATATATGTTTTAAAAAGGAAGGTGTAGCCATCTCTGCTAAATGCTGCTAAAATACATAAGAACATTAGGTTTAGCAAACTTGAGTTTATGGATAACCTTGACAAACGTGGTGCCCATGGAATGGAAAATATGAAAGTCTAGAGGGAGTTGAGGAGGGCATATGTGATGAATCAATGTAAATGAGGGCAATAACCACAAAAAAAGTTCAGAAGTTTTGCTATGAAGAGAAGCATAAAAATGGAGCAGTAAGTTCACAGAAATCTGCAATCAAAGGAAGGCTTTCTAAAGAAAAATATCTTACTTTCATGACCTATAGAAGTCCAAAACCCTTAAGAGTCCTGAAATTCCTAGAAGGAAGCGATAGTGACAGAGATGTTTGTTTGTGTATTAATATGTGTACATGGAAGGTGGGGGCAGTAGAAGGGACAGGAATAGTTACTTTATAATGGTTCCTTCTGCTCCTAGGTCCTAACACCTTATGAAAACATGTCCCATTTCTGTTGTCTACCATGTTAGCCTGCATTCTATTGGGAGAGTGGGTTGGCTCTCATCCAGCATCCTGGGTGGGTAGGATGCTATATTACCCATGATAGCAGGGTCATGGGGAAACTTACTTTGCCTACTGTAGGGCAACACAATGGAAGGACCTCATGGGACTCCACCTTCTCTTAAAAATCCTTCCAGCTCTCCTCCTACAGGATGGTTTTTGCTGGTCCTCTGTCCTCCACAGCAACCTTTTGTTTTCCGACTGGTTCCTCTCTCCTCTTCCTTATTTTTCTCTCTCGCTCTTTCTAACATTCCAGTTCCCTCTCAGAATAAATTCAGTGTGTGTGTATCTGTGCCCATGCACTCACATATGTGGTATGTAGATTTTTCTGGCAGAGATACTAACTCTTTTTGTAGGGAAGGGATATCTAAGTGTCCACTGATACCCAAATCCTTCTTTTTATTGTAAATGCCACAATTCCCATTCTAAATATATTGGGTTATTGGAAAAGTCATGACATTTTTTTTCTGTTTTTCTATGCAAAAATACATCATAACTTTTCAACGACCCAATAATTCAGTTAGCTCTTAGGATAATACATTTTCCATCTTGTTCCATATATAAACTGCCACGCAGAGCACCTGTCCTTAATAGGCATTCAACAAGCACCAGCTCTTGCCTTCCTTCCTCAGTGAGGAAATAAGAGCAGAGGTGAGCCTTCCGATATAATTTCAACCAGGTCTTCCACACAGCAGGGCCTTAATTAAAGTTTATTGAGTTGCATGATGTGGTGCCAGTGTGTTGGGAGGATTTCACTGGCCCACCTTCTCTTAAAAATCCTTCCAGCTCTCCTCCTACAGGATGGTTTTTGCTGGTCCTCTGTCCTCCACAGCAACCTTTTGTTTTCCGACTGGTTCCTCTCTCCTCTTCCTTATTTTTCTCTCTCGCTCTTTCTAGCATTCCAGTTCCCTCTCAGAATAAATTCAGTGTGTGTGTATCTGTGCCCATGCACTCACATATGTGGTATGTAGATTTTTCTGGCAGAGCTACTAACTCTTTTTGTAGGGAAGGGATATCTAAGTGTCCACTGATACCCAAATCCTTCTTTTTATTGTAAATGCCACAATTCCCATTCTAAATATATTGGGTTATTGGAAAAGTCATGACATTTTTTTTTCTGTTTTTCTATGCAAAAATACATCATAACTTTTCAACGACCCAATAATTCAGTTAGCTCTTAGGATAATACATTTTCCATCTTGTTCCATATATAAACTGCCACGCAGAGCACCTGTCCTTAATAGACATTCAACAAGCACCAGCTCTTGCCTTCCTTCCTCAGTGAGGAAATAAGAGCAGAGGTGAGCCTTCCGATATAATTTCAACCAGGTCTTCCACACAGCAGGGCCTTAATTAAAGTTTATTGAGTTGCATGATGTGGTGCCAGTGTGTTGGGAGGATTTCACTGGCTTGTTTTAATCTTAGAATTAAAGTAAGTTAAGAGCTACATTTACTATTAAGAAGAAAGTAATAGTTACCTATAATTTCATAGCTTTTTAGACAGTGTTTACAGGCCCAAAGATTTTGACCTCTTTAGATATTTAGATCTTAGCATGCTAGTTTATGCAATTACTCTCTCTGTTTTCCTAGAAATTTTAATGTAATATGTAAAAGATAGATAAATGGGATTCATCCTTATGTGTCCCTCAGACATCTGTTATCAGTTTGAACTCTCCAACCCTTTACCTAAACATGCAATCATCGATAGCAAAGAAATGTGGACATAATAACATGTTTCCCAACCTTTTGTAAATTTTTACACTTCTAAAAACATTACTCAGGAGCAAAATACATTAAAAGCAATAGTAGCACTGGGCCAGCCCCATGGCCTCGTGGCTAAGCTTCTTCTAGGAGTGGTTGACCCAGCAGTTCAAATCACAGCCCTGATGACTTGACAGACATGCTGGGCATATGGGTGTGTGTATGCCCAAAATGGAGAATGGAAGAAAAGGGATTGTGGCATGGCCATGGCCGCTTGGGAGTGCTTTCTCCCTCTCCTTTCTCTTTCTGCCAAATGCACACACTTTCTCGCAAATGAAAATAAAATATATCAGCAGTAGAATAAAAAGAGTATCATTACATTCTGGGTGAAGAACGCAGTTTTATATGACAATGCCATTAGAATGGAGAGAAACATTCAGAAAACATAGCAAGGTAAAGATGACTAATATCTTAGATTCAAGGGGCCCTTTTCTTAAATAGGTTGCAGACTGAACATTTAAACCCACTTGATCCAAACACTAAAAGGTTCAAAACCTGGAATCTTCTATCAGTCTTAACCAATATATTCTTCATGTCCTTATGTACACTACTGGAAATAAATTGAAAATCTAAACCAAATGCCCCACAAAATCAGCACTACTCACACAGAGGCAGGCAGTGACTACTGTCCCTGGAGTTCTAATTCAGTATTTAGCACAGTGACATAGGAAGAAGAGGTGAGAAATTTACAATAAATATATTGTAATGCAAATTTTTCCTGGCTCCCATATGCCTGATTCGTGACCACCAATGACTCCTGTCACCTCTTTAAATTTATCTTTGTTTTTCACAATGGAGACATTTTCTTATACTCTAAAACAATTCATCATGAAGGAAGGAAATAGCTGCTGCTTTCTATTTTTAAAACTGATATCTCCACAACCCTCAGTGTTACTATAGGCAACTAAGACTTCAGTTTCAAACCACATACCCATGCATGCATGGGCACACACACAGGCAGAAATACTAAGAGTAGAAATCAATTCTCCAGATAAAATTTCTTTTACTGTTACCTCTTTTCTTAAAATATGAGGGTAAAATAATGAAAGAGAATGATTTAAGTAAAAACAGCACCTAGTGCATTAGGAACCAACTATAACAACACAAATATGGTGCAGAGAAGTGGTGGACTAGAAAAACAACCTTGCTCAATGCTCACCTGTACAGGAGAAGTCATCCACACGAATGTATCCTGGGACACAGTCACAGCGATATAACCCAGGCAAGTTGACACACACAGTATTGGCATGACAGTAATGCATCTTAGCTGCACACTCATCAATATCTGGAGGGGGAAAAAAAAGAAAAGAAAAGAAGCAACATCGGTTAGTTGAATGACTGAACCAGAGCGTAAGCATCTTGCAATGAAATTACAAAAGGTAAATGCCCACTGAAGACAAGAGAAAAGGCAACATGAATTAAACTTGAAAGCTTAAGTGCAAAGTCAGCTGGGGCATTAGATCCCAGCCTGAGCTAAAAGTAATTCTAGAAAGATACATGGTGAGACACAACAGTCAAGAACCCAAGATGTATGAAGACTGAATCTTTTATTATTAATTTTTCACCAAGGAGGATACTCCATTTAAATGTCCAAACTGAAGGAGCCTGGCATCCACTGAGTTGATGCCAATTAATATTTATTAGGTGTCCACAGTGCGTGGTACTGTTTTTATCAAAGAGATCAAGAGAATCCAGCCCTTCTCTGCTTGTGTACAATATTAAGACATGCTTTAATCCATCTGTTATAAAATGATGGTGCAGTCAGTTTCTCTCATGTTGCACTGTGAACACAGGTGGCAGCCAACATCTGATGCAAATTAATGTCTTTCATCACTTGACCTAAAGATCTAGCCCATGTGATAGAATAATGAGCTGACTCAACAGAAGATATTATTTGCTTTGGGACAGAGGTCACACCATCACCTGCTTTCTCATAGAATTTCATGATAAGGATTCAAATAATAAAACCTTAAGTACAGAGTTTGGTCTTTTCTAGAGGTTATGTTTCAAAAAATGTATTTAGGTTCATTTGACTCAGACTGCTTATGTGTGATGGTTAGGGAGAGAAATGGATTTTATAATAACATGGGAATCCAAGAGAAAAAATGTGGGCTCTAGTTCTGGCTCTGCTAGTTATTAATCTGTGACTAACTTTTAACTAACTGAGTTCCAGTATCCCCATCAGTTTGTCCAAAGCATCAGTGCTGGACCTAATGCTTCCTATCCTTAAAAGCATTACGGCATTTAATCCACCTGCAATTCCATAAGCATAGTGAAAACACTACCCCTTGCTGTCTATTTTTTGTTTATTTATTTTTCTATAGGGCAAGTATGCTCACAGGAGAGAAGACACACAGAGAGAGAAGAAAAGTAAGAAATCATCCCCAGGGGGGATGGCCATGCAATAATCCGTTCTCCTTCATTCTCCTCTAGGGATTTTGGGTGCATGCATGTACCAGTGTGTTTTTTTTAAGCTGCCAGATCCAGGATTTTTGTGATCCAACCACCTTAACCACCATGCCACTAACTGACCCACATCTCCCTTTTAAAGTCGAGAAAATTGAGGTTCAGAGAGGTTAAAAATGTAGTAAAAAGTCACCCTGTTAGACCTGAGAGATTTTAACTCAATCTTTTATTCACTGTTATTTACTTCATGAAAGCACCTTGAAAATGATCAGTCAAGTATAATGTTTCCATTAAAATAATCATTGAATTCTTAATATCCCAAATGTACAGAAACTAAAAGAAAATGGCTACACTGCATCATTAGAAAGCTATATATCAAGTCCTTTATTATATATTTTATTTTAAATGGCCACAATTGTACATATTTATGACGTTTGATATATCCATGTGATATGTAATAATGAATATTCTCAACAAAATAAATGATATGCATTTATTTCTTAAAGAAAAGTATGTTGAGAGACCCCTGGCCTAAGGGACAGAGGCAGGGTCCCCGACCCAGCTCCAGCCCTGGCACCCCCAAGCCAGAAACCCTTATCTCTGTCAGCCAGAATATTCCTCCTTGGATCACATTGCTAAACACAACAGAAGAGAGACTTTGGCAGTCTTCAGTCAACAGCAAAAGGGAAACACACTTGCTCCTATTCGAAGAAACATTCTCTTAAGAGGTATTCCAAAGTGAATACATCTCCCAATGGCTAGAAGTAAAAGAAGAGTCTCAGGTGAATAAAGCAAGAAATATGTCCCTATCAGAAGAACACAGTGACGGGACCAGCAGTTAGCGTTATGGCTATGTCACTGGACTCCCATGTAGCCGACCATGGTTTGAGTCCTGGACC
>NW_006159671.1:1361116-1362281 GCF_000334495.1 Tupaia belangeri chinensis | reverse complement strand
GCACTTGATAAGATATAACATCCCTTCATGATCAAGACTCTCAGGAAAACTGGCATAGAAGTGTCGTTTCTCAACATAATAAAAGCAATCTACAAAAAATCCATAGTGAACATCATCCACAATGGAGAAAAGCTGAAAGCTTTTCCACTAAAAAGATACAAGACAAGGATGCCCACTTTCTCCACTCCTTATCAATATAGTACTGGAAGTCCTTGCCAACACAATCAGAAAAGAGGAAAAAGTAAAAGGCATTCAAATTGGAAAAGAGGTGAAACTCTCTTTATTTGCAGATGACATGATTGTATACATAGAAGACTCAATGGTTTCCATGAAAAATTTTCTGAAGTAATACATGAATATAGAAAAGTTGCAAGATACAAAATTAACATCCAGAAATCTATAGCATTTCTATATATGAACAACAGGCAGACTGAGATAGAACTGAAAAAAGTAATTCCACTTACCATAGCCACAAAAAATATAAGATACTTAGGGATAAATCTAACCAAAGAAGTTAAAGAACTCCATAAGGAAAACTACGAGAAGATTAAAAAATAATTGAAAATGACTCAAAAAAGTGGAAGGATATCCCGTGTCCATGGATTGGAAGAATGAATATAATCAAGATGGCAATTCTACCCAAATTAATCTACATATTTAATGTAATGCCAATCAAACTACCAGACACATTCTTCACAGATCTAGAAAAGACTATCATAAAGTTTGTCTGGAGTCATAAAGGATCCTGTATTGCCAAAGCAATTCTGCATGAGAAGAGTGGAGTGGGTGGCATCTCACTCCCTGACCCAAAAATATACTACAAAGCTGTGATAATCAAAACAGCATAGTACTGGCACAGAAACAGACACGTCGGCCAATGGAACAGAATAGAATCACCAGAAACAAATTCCCAAACACACGGTCCAGTCAACTGATTTTTTACAAGGAGTACCAATCAATCCAGTGGGAAAAGGAAAACCTCTTCAACAAATGGTGCTGGAAAAACTGGATTTCCACTTGCAGAAAAATGAATCTGAACCCCTACTTCTCATCTCTGACAAAAATCAAGTCAAGGTAGACCAAAGATTTAAATCTAAGACCTCAAACAATAAAACTGCTCCTGGAAAACACTAGGGAAACTCTGGGAGACATTGGAATAGGGAAA
>NW_006159671.1:1354899-1360461 GCF_000334495.1 Tupaia belangeri chinensis | reverse complement strand
GTGGCACTATTCACAATTGCTAAGTCATGGAACCAACCCAAATGCCCACGAATAGATGAATGGATGAATAGGAAAACTGTTGCACATATACTCTATGGAATACTATTGAGCCTTAAAAAAAAAAAACACCTGGCTTTTGACAGGAAATGGATGAATATGGAAGATTTACTGCTGAGTGAACAAGCCAGGCTATGAAGGAGAGGAAGTTTATGTCCCCACTTAATATATACCAAGTGTCTGCACTCTATGACTGAAACTGATTGTCTAAAGGATATAGAAACACAGTATATAGATGTAAATACCAGATATAGTATGTGAGAAAGAGGAGGGTCTGAAGAAAGACATTTAGAAGAAAAATAGTGGGACAAAGCAATAATGGGACAAAGAAATGTGGTATTATCTATTGAAGATATTTTGTAATTTTATCAACTGTACTAGGGAGAAATGTTCACCTGTTGAAATATTCATTTTGTAAGCTAAATAATGTGATTGAATGTATAAAAGAAAATGAAATAAAAAATGAAAAAAATAAAAAGTGTGTGATTTATTTCCTAATAAAACACCCAGCAATAACAAGAATCTTTTCCGTGCTAAAGAATCTGTCAGCCTATAAATAAAAGTTAGTGTTAGGTAATTGAGGTGTTAGAAGGTGACCCACAGTTAGAAAAACATCCATAACTGTGAATAAGAAGAAAACACAAGAAATTTGTAAACTAACTCAGGCAATCAACATGCTAGTGTACATCTCAGAGATTATTTCCTATGAACCCAGCCTGAGGTAGGAGTCCTGATAGAGGCAAAGGATTCTTACATAATGAGGACACTAGAATGCATGAGCTGGAAAACTAGGAGATGGAGTCACAGATTAGTTTGCTCCACCTTGAAATTTTAGAAGTAATTTAGTTGCTGATTACCAGTCTTTACTATGATCATGGGAAGGTAGAATAAATCCCTGGATGTGAGATGATTAACATCAAGAGAAGGCAAGTATAAGCAGAGGATGTTTGACATTAGGGTTGTTCCTAAAACACTGGTTTTCCTCCTGCTCAGAACACAGCATAACATTATTTCCCCCTCTTCAAATCTAAGCATGGCTATATGACTAAGCATGAAATCTGAGTGGAGGTCTATCACATCTAGGTGGAAAGGTAAAGGGCCAGCATGCAGATCATCACATTTTCTTATTTCTGCCTTGGAAATCATGGAAGCTCAGAGATGGAGACTTTATCACCTTGGCTCCCTGAGTGAGGAGCAGTAACCAGGCAAGCACATAAACATGCTGCCTGAGCTAAAAATATGCCTTTGTCCATTTCAGCTGTTGAGTTTAATCTGACTACTACAGAGGGTGACTATGGAAGGAATCTCAAAGAAGGAGGTACTTAAGCTTCATCTTGAAAGATACACAGGAACTCATCAGGTAAAGAATAAAGGTGGGAAAGCAAATAAACAATAAAGGCACAAGTTCTTTTATCTATAGATCTGGGGGTGGGGGATCATTTTATCACGTACAAAGGACAAAACGCCATTGTGGACCTCACAGCCTAGCAAGACATCGAGTGAAACTTGTAATAAGTTCTACCAAGAAAAGGAGACCTTTGACAAGAGGATTTGACTCACTCTGAGAGGGTTAGAGAAGGATTCTCAATGGAAGTGATGTTTCATCTGAGACCTGAAATAGAAGTGAAACTGGCAAAAGGGAAAGGGATCAAGTACCAGACAGAGAAGAATGTTTGAGAAGACAGTTACAGGAAGGAGCTTTGCGTTTCTGAAATAAAACTAGAAAGAATGGCTCAGACTGGATCCTGCTGGGCCTTGTAGGCCATGTGAAGGAGCTTGAGCTTTAATCAGGAGAGTGACACAATCCAATTTCTGTTTTTAAAATATCACTCTGGTTGAAGTGAAAAGAATTGATTGGAGTAGGGTAAGCCGAAGGCTAAATCATGTTGGTATTTTACTCACAGAGAAACAGCCACACTGAACTCCATCTCACTCTGCTGGGATGCTCAGCCATTCTTTAAGATGAGAAACTAGTCAGGACTTGCCTTAGAGGCAATTCAATCTTCAGCCCATGGGCCACAGCTGCCAACCAGGCTGCTGGGTACAATGAATGTTTCCCTGTCATGGATCCTTGTCAACTCCTCCCAGAGGAAATTCCTGGCTCATTTTCTTTAGGCCACCATATAATTGCTGAGCAAACTCTGCCTCATCTAGATTTGAAGGAATTACTTGTCTATAGCTGGCTTATTTTTATTCAAATCAGCCAAACTATCTCCTTGTTTCATAAGATCTAAGACCCTGAATAAAAGTGTCTTCAAAAACTAGACAAAGGGATGGTAGACTACCCCAGCAAAAATACCTCACATAGATTTAATCCATGCTGTCTTCAAGTCATCTAGGACCCCATGATTGTACAACCATGAAGCTCTGCTGTGTCTTTGAATGGATTTTGTTTTCATTTCATACCACTGGTAATTTTAACTTTTACAAATCTAATAATTTCCTAGTATCGGTCCAGAAAAAGACAGAACCAAAGTGAAACTAAAGGGTGGAGAAATGTAACAGAAAATCAAAGTGTCACTATCTTACCTCTGTTGCTTATCTTCTACCATGTAACTACCATATATAAAAACTACATTGTGGTAGAAATTGTGGGGAGAGGAGAAGGAAGTTCAAGTGGTATTCTGATATTCACCCAAAAGCCTTTATCCAGTTGAGTCTTTTGAAAGAAAATAATGGAAAAAAGAAAGAAATTGGCAATGTCCATGGTTTCAGAATGGGCATGGGGGATGGAGAATAGAATAGTGACATTTGCCAAAATAAAGATTGCCTTTCTATCCTTAGAAAAAGACTCAACCCAACAGATAGTTTAAATAGGACCCAAGAGTGCTTCAAAAATAAATATGATGATAAAATCAAAATAGGATTAACAGAGAGCTGGGAAAGTCTGAGAAAACAATCTTGAGAAACAGTAAACTATGATTTTAAACATGAACTTAGAACACGCACTGAGTTGTTCACAGACAAAAGGCTCTGGAAGGTAATAAATAATTATAAAACAAACCAAATCAGGGACAAGCAGTTGGCGTAATGGCTATGTCGCTGGACTCCCACGTAGTCGACCGTGGTTCACGTCCCAGACCTGGTGGCTTATACTCGCACCGGGCACGTGTGCCCAAGATCCCGAGAGGAGAATGGAGGAGAAGGGATTGTGGCGTGGACATCCCCCTGGGGGGTGATTTCTCGCTTTCTGTCTCTCCGTCTCTCTCTGTCTGTCTGGTGAGCGCACGTGCCCTATAGCAAAAACCTCTCCAAAAAAAAGAGAAAGAAGGAATGAACTGAAATTCAGAGAAAGAAATTGAGAGAACCCAAAGCAAGGAAAAGCATAAGCCCAGGCCTGAAGTGCAGTCTGACCTTTGCCCAGGTAATGACCCTTTGCCTGAAGTAGGTTTCTCAAACAATTGGTGATATTCACCCAAAAGCTGGAGACAAGAACAAGGTAAGCCTAAGGCTGAACCTGAAGGTGGAAGTGGAACACACGCAAGTCCAGACTCAAGCTAAATGTATGAATCGATCCAGCAATTGAAGAAGACTCAATTAACCTGACATTCCTGGAAGGATGAATGGATAGAAAAGCTCATCATTAGGCACAGGGTGATACCAAGATGAATAAAGTGAGTGACTAATATTATACATATTATAGAATAAAAATATCTGCCCCGGTACCTGATACGTATTAATAAATGCCTGCCGTTTTAATGTATTAGACACTATGTGAGGTACTCTACTATTCTTCCATCTGTTCTTCTAGACTTCTCTAGTAGGCTGGTTTCTCTATGTCGTTATGAGGAACCTGAGGCTCAGAGAATATAGGGTCACTTGTCCAAATCCAAAATCAGTAACCGTAAGGTTGGCATTATTTACACTGGGCCACTTCTAGAATTCAATACCATGTGGGTGTCATGATTATGTCAGATCTGCTGCTGCTTACCTCAGGAAACAGAGAGAGCTCTACACTCTATGTCTGTGATCAGTGCCATTGATGCCATTTGTTCTGGTGTTATCCTCTGTGTTAAAATATAATAGCTCTGCTGCCTGGTGCATAACTGCTTCCTTGGTTCTTTGAAATGAAATTCTAATACTTTCACATTTTAGGCTCCAGTGACCCAAGGCCTCCAAACCAACAGCAGCATTCTGCTCCCACCTGGAACTCACAGCTTTATTCAACCTCTATCCAGAATGCTTAAGGCCATTGAGTGGTTCCTCTAAGATTAGAAACTAATAATAAAGAGGCCTGTTTTTCTAATTTTGTTTTATTAAACATTGTTGAAGAAACATCTATAAACCCCATTGCAGTATACATCACCTTGAGTGTAATGGGATGCAAATTATGATGAATTCATATAAATTGCTTGTCACCTGTGAAATATTAGAGCTTAGCTACTGGTGGTCTTTTGAGGTAATAAAAATACACAACCTATGTCCCTCCCCAGGATGCTCAAGTAGTTTGTTTTTGTATACTTATGGACTTTAAAATGAAACTTGATGTGGTATAATGATTCTTCACATAACACCAGCCTCTAGTACAGAGCAAATATAGACCCAAATTTAGAATCATCATCATTAAACGGGAGTGCAGAGTCTGGGTAGAAAATAGAAGATAAGATTAGAGCATAGGCTCTGGGTAACAGACAGAAGCAGATGCAATGAATCCTTTCAATAAAATGATGTGATATACTCAGATTCAATATGTAAGAATTTCCTAGGAAAAGGAGGAGTGGATAAAAGAAGTCATGCCCTACTCCCTGTGTATATTTGAAAAGGAAGTAGAATAGGAAAGACAACCAATATTAACTTAGATCAAGCTTTTTGCCAAGTGCTTTGTGCATCTCATCACTCCTAATCTTCCACAAGTTGACTTCAGATACCATGTACTAAATACCTAAAATTTCAGCCATGTGATTCCAGAGAGTGTACTCGTTCTGCTCTAATGGTTGGACCAAAAACACCAAAAATGTCAATCTATACATTCAAGAATCAAATCTCTTTTCACATTTTGTATTAGCTAACTGTGACACTGAGAGAGTCCCTTTTCTTCTTTAGACCTTGGCTTTTCCACCTAGGAGGGAGTTAGAACACAGAACTTTTAAAGACCCACTGATTCCAAGTTGTTGACACACTCAGGTATTATTGTCTACTCATCAGAAAAGCCCAACTATGAAGCAATTCTCTTGGGTTGCCCTTCTCCCTGCAGAAGAGCTTAACAGATGTTCCAGATAGCTTTCCCACGTCACAGTTCCTAGAAAATGCTCTTAAGGTAACCTATACCTTCATGCTATTTATTTTCTTTTATCCTTTCTTCTTCTTCTTTTTTAATTGCTGTGTGTACTTACGAACGAGTGAGAGTGAGAGAGAGAGAGAGAGAGGGAGGGAGGGAGAGAGAGAGCAAGATAGAGGAAGGGAAAGTGTGAAAGTATCCTCACTGGGTCTGGGCAAGTTATAATCCTGGTACTCCATTTCTCACTCCTTTCGGAATTTAGGGCCAACACACACCCATCCAGAGTG
>NW_006159671.1:1351512-1354843 GCF_000334495.1 Tupaia belangeri chinensis | reverse complement strand
CCCTATTCCTCCACACCATCACCTGGCCCCACACGCTTTCTTGATACCTGTGTCAACTGAGTTGGCCTCTACCCTGAAAACCAAGGGCACCTAAGATGAGCAGATATCCACACAAAAGCACAGCTCTAGCAAGTTCTCCATGGACTGTTAAAATAAATTGCAGAGGGGAACCAGCAGTTAGCGTAATGGCTATGTCGCTGAACTCCCACGTAGTCGACCGCGGTTCGTGTCCCGGACCCGGTGGCTTAAAACTCACGCCGGGCGTGTGTACGTGTGTGCCCAAGATCCCGAGAGGAGAATTGAGGAGAAGGGATTGTGGCGTGACCATCCCCCCTGGGGGGTGATTTCTCGCTTTCTGTGTCTATGACTCTCTCTGTCTGTCTGGCGAGCGCACGCGCCCTACAGTGAAAATCTCTCCAAAAATAAATAAATAAATAAATAAATAAATTGCAGAGCAATTTTACCAGACTTTAATCTTCTGATTTTGCACAGATCGTGGGCTATAAAAATATAGTGGAGTAAAATAGTTGCTTGGTATATTAAAACTATCAATACTATACATCTGTGCCATCAGCTTATCTTTTAAAGTTTGGACTTATGAGACCACTGATTAGAATCTATTAAAATCCAGTGAAGTTTTGGCTGTGTAAATACTCTCTATGGTTCTATAACAATAGATACATGTCCATTGTCATTTGTCCAAAGTACATAATGAACACCAAGAGTGAACCCCGATGTAAACTATGGACTTTGGGTGATTACGGTGTATCAGCATAGATTCATCCATGGATGAATGTTGGATGTTGACAGTGGATAACCGCTATGTGACAATAGGGAGTATAGGGAAATTGTACCTTCAATTTTGTTGTGACCATGAAGCTGCTCTGAAAAATATTTTTTATAAAAGAACAGTGAGGCAGATAAAAGGTAATGTGGATTATTCCATTTTACAATGAGAAAAAAATTATGACTTTTACAAAGATACACAGATAATCATTGCACTGAGAACAGAATCAAGGTTTTCTAGTTCTGGAATTAGTACTTTACTAATTTTCCATGATTTCCTATAATTGTAATTTTCTTTCTAAATCAAGGGGAGAAAAGTCAAATGCCTATAGAATCTAGGACTATAAACCAAATGCCTACAGAATACACACACATTCCCTTCTTATTTTTCCTAAAACATGAAGTTAGCTCTGTATGCTCTCTCCCTCTTTCTTCCTGTCCTTATCCTAGTTCTCTCTTCTGGGAAAAACCCCAGTGCAAGATCAATTGTAAATGGAAAGTAACAATTAACCTCAGTGATGGGGAAGAGTGCGGGCTATGGAAAATTGGAGCTCTGGTCAAGTATCACCATGAAGGAGTGATGAGACATCACTTACATGCATTTACTGTGTCCCAGCACAGCTTTACATGCTTTCTATGTATTGACACTTAATAATCATAACTTTATGAGGTATATTTTAGGATCACCTTTACTTCATAAATGAAAAGCGAGAGGCATAGAAAAATACGGAAAATTATCCAGTATCACATAGCAAGAAAGTGGATCTGGACCACTAGGGTATGACTCAGGCAGCATGGCTCCAGTCTATACTCTCCTCCTCTCTGGGAGGTAGAGCATTAAAAAAGAATTCTTCCTAGAGAAGCTGCATTTTAGCATTTTTTTTAAAAATTTAAATATTGGCCTCATTTTTTCTCCAAAAGTTTGAAATCAATTAATATACATCTGCCTATCAGAGTTATCTCATATGGATGTCTGTACTTAACATATGTTATCACAAAGAGCTAAGAGGCAGAGACAGGAAAACAGAGAGTATGGAAAGAAGGGAGGGAGAGGGAAGAAGAAGAGGAGAGGAAAGGAGAGAAAGTGATAAGTAAAACAACCTAAGGACATGTCTAGATAACAGCTATAGACTGACTCATAATCCCTTCAAATTCATATATTGAAGCGCTACCCCCCAATATGATAATATTTGGAGACAGAGACTGTGGGAGGTAATTAGGATTAGATGAGGTCATGCGGGTGTGGCCCTCATAACAAGACCAGTGCCCTTACAAGAAGAGACACCACAGAATTTGCTCTTGCTCTCTAGGGAGAAGGCAACCAACTGCAAACCATGAAGAGAGCCCTTACAAGAACATGACCATCCTGCAATCCTGATCTTTGACTCCTTCCAGCCTCCGTAACTGTAAGAAAATAAATTTTTGTTGTTTAAGCCATCCAGTCCATGGTATATTTGCTATGGAAGTCTGAGATGAGTAATGAAATAAGCCTTAGAGTTGCTCATTTGCCTGGTAAAATCTATTTTCACCTCACTTTCTAAGACACATGTCAAATAAACATCTTGCCTGCCAGATCAAGTATTTACAGATTAAAAATTTAAATGAGGGACCAGAAGATGGCATATGATTACATCACTGGACTCCCACGTAGTCAACCACAGTTCAAGTCCTGGACCCAGTGACTTAAACACTAATGTCCAGGGTCTGTGCCAAGATCCCAAGAGGAGAATGGAAGAAATGGAACTGTGGCATGGCCATTCCCACTGGGGGGTGATTTCTTGCTTTCTGTCTCTCTGTCTCTGTCTCTCTGGTGAGTGTATGCACCCTATAGCAAATATCTCTCTTTAAAAAAGAAATTTAAATGAGTTTTTGATCATCCCATGTATGATAGTCTGCTTATACATTGTTAAATACACCATAAGGCACATCTTGGATAGATGCATTGCTGACATCTTAAAAGTATTTTCTATATATAGTTATGATATTTGGAAATTCATGCTAAGATTTTATTTTTCCCCTGGTGGGCTTGATTTCAGAATGAAACATGTCACAAACTAAAACATCTTTTTGTGCTACTGGGAATACTGGTATACCAGTTTTTAGCTAATCTGGAAAAGCATCCTAAGACACCACGCTATCCATGACTTTCTTCCCAGCCTGGTATTTCTGACCTTTGAGAATGTTCATAACCTATGCTAAGGGTATGCAAGGAAAGAAACACTGAGATTCATTCCATCTTGGCCTTGGGCTGTACCCCAGCCTATCTGAATCTATCAGTGTCTGAACTTGACTTCAGCTGATGGTACCAATAAAACAAGTGAACGTTTCCAAAAAATTCCAAAGTTTTCTTATGAGTTGTGAGTTAGTTGCACTAACCCAAGAACACTGTGAAAATGTTAATACGACAATGGTGCTTTGTTTTCTTTAAGAAAAGAAATTCAACGGGCACATGTGTGTGCGTGCCCAAGATCCCAAGAGGAGAATGGAGGAGGAGGGATTGCAGCATGGCCATCCCCTCTGGGGGGTGATTTCTTGCTTTCTATCT
>NW_006159671.1:1348829-1350462 GCF_000334495.1 Tupaia belangeri chinensis | reverse complement strand
TTTTTAAAAATTTAAATATTGGCCTCATTTTTTCTCCAAAAGTTTGAAATCAATTAATATACATCTGCCTATCAGAGTTATCTCATATGGATGTCTGTACTTAACATATGTTATCACAAAGAGCTAAGAGGCAGAGACAGGAAAACAGAGAGTATGGAAAGAAGGGAGGGAGAGGGAAGAAGAAGAGGAGAGGAAAGGAGAGAAAGTGATAAGTAAAACAACCTAAGGACATGTCTAGATAACAACTATAGACTGACTCATAATCCCTTCAAATTCATATATTGAAGCGCTACCCCCCAATATGATAATATTTGGAGACAGAGACTGTGGGAGGTAATTAGGATTAGATGAGGTCATGCGGGTGTGGCCCTCATAACAAGACCAGTGCCCTTACAAGAAGAGACACCACAGAATTTGCTCTTGCTCTCTAGGGAGAAGGCAACCAACTGCAAACCATGAAGAGAGCCCTTACAAGAACATGACCATCCTGCAATCCTGATCTTTGACTCCTTCCAGCCTCCGTAACTGTAAGAAAATAAATTTTTGTTGTTTAAGCCATCCAGTCCATGGTATATTTGCTATGGAAGTCTGAGATGAGTAATAAAATAAGCCTTAGAGTTGCTCATTTGCCTGGTAAAATCTATTTTCACCTCACTTTCTAAGACACGTGTCAAATAAACATCTTGCCTGCCAGATCAAGTATTTACAGATTAAAAATTTAAATGAGGGACCAGAAGATGGCATATGATTACATCACTGGACTCCCACGCAGTCAACCACCGTTCAAGTACTGGACCCAGTGACTTAAACACTCATGTCCAGTGTGTGTGCCAAGATCCCGAGAGGAGAATGGAGGAAATGGGATTGTGGCATGGCCATGCCCACTGGGGGGTGATTTCTTGCTTTCTGTCTCTCTGTCTCTGTCTCTCTGGTGAGTGTATGCACCCTATAGCAAATATCTCTCTTTAAAAAAGAAATTTAAATGAGTTTTTGATCATCCCATGTATGATAGTCTGCTTATACATTGTTAAATACACCATAAGGCACATCTTGGATAGATGCATTGCTGACATCTTAAAAGTATTTTCTATATATAGTTATGATATTTGGAAATTCATGCTAAGATTTTATTTTTCCCCTGGTGGGCTTGATTTCAGAATGAAACATGTCACAAACTAAAACATCTTTTTGTGCTACTGGGAATACTGGTATACCAGTTTTTAGCTAATCTGGAAAAGCATCCTAAGACACCACGCCATCCATGACTTTCTTCCCAGCCTGGTATTTCTGACCTTTGAGAATGTTCATAACCTATGCTAAGGGTATGCAAGGAAAGAAACACTGAGATTCATTCCATCTTGGCCTTGGGCTGTACCCCAGCCTATCTGAATCTATCAGTGTCTGAACTTGACTTCAGCTGATGGTACCAATAAAACAAGTGAACGTTTCCAAAAAATTCCAAAGTTTTCTTATGAGTTGTGAGTTAGTTGCACTAACCCAAGAACACTGTGAAAATGTTAATACGACAATGGTGCTTTGTTTTCTTTAAGAAAAGAAATTCAACGGGCACATGTGTGTGCGTGCCCAAGATCCCAAGAGGAGAATGGAGGAGGAGGGATTGCAGCATGGCCAT
>NW_006159671.1:1333475-1348741 GCF_000334495.1 Tupaia belangeri chinensis | reverse complement strand
GCAAAAACCTCTAAAAAAAAAAAAAAAAGGAAAGAAATTCAAAGGGAAAAGAAAGAAAATATTTAAGGAACACAGCAGCAGAAAATGATATGTTGAGGATAACAGATGTATAGTAATATTTTTGATTGAACCAATATATAGTGTATTCAGGATGAGAAATGCATTCGATATCCTTTAATGATACACAATGATTGAATTTTAAAAAGTAATAATAATACGTAGTAAATTAGATTAAAAAATTTAAGTGCTTTTGAGAGATTGCCAAATTTCATAGGCAGTAAGAGTTCTAAATGTTAGTGGGATACGGTCTCTGCCTTCACAGAATCCATACTAATCTAGCAGGGAAGCGGCTACATAAAGCTTTGTACAGATAGAAGAAAGTCAGTAAAAAGTGAGTTGGAAGAGTGAAATACTATCGGCAAAGTCAGCTATATCTTCTTTATCTCTGGTTGCAACTATGCTTTATAAAAATAAGGAGCATTTACTGATCACTACTTTGTGCCAAACATAGTTTTCAGCACTTTGCATGCATGAATTCATTTCTCTTTATAAAGATTATACAGGTAGGCATTATTAACTTTTTTTTTTTTTTTAATGAAGGAATGAGAGGTAAACCAGTTGTAAAGTGACTCCAAGGAATTTCAACCCCTGGCATCTACTCTACTGTGCCTCTCTGCAAGACTACCTTAGGGCTCCCCTTCTCAAAAAGAACATCCACCTTCCTTGGATAATTAAACGGCAATTTGCAATAGCAATTTCATTTGGTCAAATTCTTTATTCACCACTTTTCCTAAGCAGTCAAGGGGGAAAAAAATGCAGCACACAGACTTTAGTCTTTTAAAATGAAATGATTTGGTGCCAGAAGTTTAAATTTGATTTACTATAGCATAAAATTAACCAGTGATTAAACACTAGACCCTGAATTATACAAACAAAGAAACTGGGGCCTGTGGACCTATGAGCAGTTCATTAATGAACACAAGCTGAGTCAATAAAACCACCCTGTCTTCTACTACCCATGTGATAAATGACAATCAAAGGAACATACTCAGGGAGACAAGCTACTTCTTCAAGTTATTTCCCCATCTAAGAAGAGACTCCTTAGATAGAATAATCTCTTTGAATTGAAATCGACATTACTCCCAATTCCAATTTCTTACACATCTGACTGAATCCATGAATCCTAATATGAGAACCATAAAATGTATCAGCTAGTCCTTAAAACACTATTAGGTCCAGATTCCTACATAATGTAATCATTGAGAAAATACAAAAATGAATAGATGGAAGAAATTTGTGAATTAAAATAAAAAAATTAAATAGAGAATACTTTCTGTACTTTTAGTTCCTCATGTGGGTGGAAAACATCATCTAAAAAGTAGGAATAAAACCTGGTGCCTTGATTACCAAATGGATTTCCAACTTTTTTATTTTTAATGGAATCACCCTTTTAAAACTACTAATAGCTAACATGTATTTATACAGTGCATTGTAACTGCCAGGTACTGCCTTACATTACTAACTCATTTAATCCTTGTAAGAACCTTTAAAAGTAGGTGTCTTTTAGATCCCATGTCTACAGGTGAGGAAACTGAAACATGGAGAGACTAAACAACTTGTCCAAGGTCACACAGTTGTTCAAGAGCCACCTGGCTCCCAGGGTGGCACTATTAATCTCTAACCCTTGCACTCTCTACTAGAATGAAATCACCTGCAAAGGGTAAAACTGGGTCTGAAGGTGGTAGTGATCTGGAACATAAAGATCTGTAGTTCTCCAAAGGGCCACAGTACATGGGCAGGGAGGGGATCTGTGGTATTAAAACTTCATGGGAGAATAATAACAGAAAAAAATGTTTAGAAGATTCCTTAGAGGGCAATAATGACTATATGAAGACAGACCATTTGATCTGTTCTGGGAGAAATGGTTTACTGTCTTTGCCCCTCAAAATGTAAAAGAAATTAAAACTCCTAACTATGAAAGTTCATAATTTATATCTTTTGAATGGAAACCTTCTTCAATAATGGCAAAATCTATGACAAAAGTCTTAACTAACTAAAAGACTATAACAAAGATGAATAAGTCTTCCTACCTTAGATAAATGAACCAAATCTGGGAAAAAATAAACTCAAAATACCTATGACATAATAATACTGATAGCATTTCTAGGAGGTTAAAAAAAAAGTGCTGAGTTCCCCCTTTTTAGATATGTGTTAAGATCTAGTTCAGACACATTCCTAAAAGTTATAAACAAATTGTAGAATTTTAGAATATACACCCTATGACAGAGAGAGAGGTGCAGATAGACTTGGAAGATAGCTATTATCAAAAACTGATCTAAAAATGTATTAGAGAAAAAAGCTGGAGGAAGAAAACGAAGCCTAAGTTCTAGCAATGACAGCACCTCCTTCTCACACACCTATGCCCCTAGAGCACCTACTTCACGTGAAAATACTTTTAAGTAGTGATACTATCAGAGTTCTCTTAAAAGGGCTATCAGAAATTTCTACTGCTTTGTTCAGGTTTTTGCTCTACGGTTTTGGGTGAGACTGACAAGGCCAGGTAGATGTTTTCACTATGAAGTCCTAAAAGTGAGGATGCTTATCTGGCACCCAGCCAGGCCCTGGGATGCTCACTGTGCTCTAAGGAGTTCAGCTGGCCAGGAGCTCTGAATGGTGTGGTTACAGATGAGGCAGGGTTGGCCAGGCCCTTCTCACATAGTACAGGGAGACAGAGGCATGAACAAAGGGACACTGATGCATAAAAGATACTTCAGAGCATATATTCATAGAGCTGTCACAAGGACGTAATATGCAATTGTATCTAGAAAAGGATGTGACACAAATGTCATTAAAAGTGGATAAGGGAGAAAAGAATGGGAAGTAGAGGAATCTCAGGAAAAAGGACTACCACAGCAAAGACACAATACATGAAGTAGCTTCATTTGTGAATGTGATGTCACAGAATTGAAAGGAGGTATTAGGAACCAGAACTCAGGAGAGTGTGAGGAAGGCAAACACAGGTGAGACCAAGAAAGACCTTGAACACCATGCTCAGGAGTGTGGATTACATTCTGAGGACATTGTGGATATATGCTCTGCATAAAAGTAAAAGCTGTTCGGGGGTAGCAATTATGTTTTTTGGGATTGGAAGACTAAAAATATGTTTATTTCATTGTTAGAAAGCATGAACAAGCTGTGTGAATCTGTTCAGTGTGGCAATTTTTGACTGCGTAGTTCACTGTTGAATGTCTATAAATGAATGTACAAACTAACAGAATTATGAAAGTGTTTAGAGAATGACATGGTCATTGTTCTGGAAGTTGTGTGGATGGTGATTCTGAAAATCAGGGAGACATTAGTGGCCATGTTAAAAACAGCACTAGCAGAGTGAGGGTAGGAGTCTGGCAAGTTGCTTTCATGAGTGGTATCAAGTTATAAGTTAGACCTCACTTGTAGGTACCTAGGGAAGGGCTCCCCATAATGGTGTTACTGTGCTCTTGCTTTCTAGAGTCTGGTCAATGTGCACTATGCCCCCATTACAAGTCTCAGAGGAACTTTTGAGAGACTATAGGGTGATTGTACTCACCAGAAACAGAGAAAGAAAGTGAGAAATCACATGCCCAGCATGAGTTTTAAGCTCCTAAGTTTGGGGACCAGCAGTTAGCGTAATGGCTATGTTGCTGAACTCCCATGTGGCCAACCGCAGTTAAGTCCCAGACCCAGTGGCTTAAACTCATGCCCAGGCACATGAGCGTGTGTGCCTAAGATCCTGAGAGGAGAATGGAAGAGAAGGGATTGTGGCATGGCCATCCCCCCCCCAGGGGGGAGGGGGTGGTGATTTCTCGCTTTCTATCTCTCTGTCTCTCTCTGTCTTTCTGGCAAGAGCACGCACCCTACAGCAAAAAAGTCTAAAGAAAAAAGCTACTGAGTCTAAGACTTGAACCATGATTGACATTGTGGAAGTCCAGTGCCTTCAATACTATGCCACCTATTGGCCCCCTCTCAGAGAAATTTATGATTCCCCATTGCTGGGCTAAAATCGGACCGAAACCAGTTCACTGTAGGAGCACAAAGATAAGGAACTCTCCATCATTAACTAAAATAAAACAAAGAGCCATCTGTAACCCCACCCACCCACCCACCTGCCAGGGACTAAGAGAAACTCAAGACTACTACGTGTCTTGACTTACAGGATCTGGGCTGATAGCACATTTCAAAGAGAAATAGGTTTTCTTCCTTGTCAGGATCCTATATAAATAGCCCATTTTGGCCCACCCGAGGCACCCACACTGGCTCCCTTCCTTCCATACACTGAAGGCTTTTCCTCCTTCAGTAAAACCCTGCTTCCAAGACTCTGTTTGTCCATGTTTCAATTTCCTCGTGAACGTTGGACAAGAACCAGTACAGTGTTGGATTTAATCATCCTGACACCCTCACGTCAGTATGAGAATGGCAAGAGCTGGAACCTGGAAGATTCTTCCCTAGAGATGAGTCTGTCAGAGTTTATGATTTTAGGGATAGAACAGTTAAGCAACAGCAAGGTCAAGAGCATAAAAAATGGTATGGCAGTGAAAATGATTGTGGGTCCAAAGATAAAAATCTTCTGGGCTGGACTTGTGCCCAGAATGATGGTGCAGCAAGACGAAGCCTAAACAGCTAAGTACCAAAGACCTCAATGAATGAGGGCGAGTGGCCAGGAGATTTGTCACTGACAGTAACTAGAAGGGATACCAGGTGTTCTGAGCAGATGGCTGGTACTTCAAAAGCAAAAGGGCTTTGTATGAGAAAGGAAGAAATTACTCGAGATGCAATACAGCAGTCTATGGAAAAGCAGAGGCTGCCTCTGGGCTCCAAGGTACTTTAGGTGTTGAAGAAAATGCAGCCTCCACACAGAGTGCGGTATGCCCAGGAAAATTCAAGAAGCCTGAGAGGAGGAAGGATATTCAGTAGCGTTTGAGGATGGAGGGACAATTTGTTTACCATACAGTAAGCGTCTCAGAGAACACTGCAGAGGGAAGGAAAATAAATACTGAAGGAAAAAGCTGCTCAAAGGGCACACAAGAAAGGACTATTTTTTTTTTTAACAAAATTAGTTGGCACAGCGTATTCTTGATTATCAAAATAGACCTTTGGGACTTTGAATTAGTAAATATCCGTGATGTGTGAAAAAGCATGATACATACGATATATACTGTATGATCCCAATTACATAAAACTGGATGTTGTGTATACAAACAGGACCTAGAAGGACACATCTAACTCCAAGCTGTTCATGACTGCAGATGACTTTGTTCTTTGCTTCTTGTGTTTTTCAGATTCCTATAATGCATATTTTAACTTTTATAAAATAAATGTTATTTTAAAACCTGAAAATAAACGGGTACACCAGATATAACTGGGCATATGGTCTTGAAGAAAAGTCATAAAAAGGCCTGGCAGTTTGGGCAGTAGGTACAGATACTGGAGCTGGTAGGTTGTGTGGTTCCAGCACAGCCAGGATGATCTGAAACAGTAAATGTGAAAGGCCTGACGAAGCTGGCAATCTGTGACTCAGTCAACAAGTACAGCCTTTGCTGGGAGCCAAACCAAATGCCAGAGGGTTCTTTCTAGTGAAGGAAAGGACTAACAGTGACTGCATCATGTTAACTATAACTAAAAATATAAATAAATAAAATGGGACTCTGCCCAGGTGCTAAAATGTGTACTTGTGGGTTATCAAGATTCTATGGCTTGTTACCTTGAGCCTCAGTCCAGCCTCACCTTGAGCCTGCCCTCAATGTTGTCAGCTGACTCACAGAGGATCCTGTGGGTTAGCTGTGCCCACGTCTTCCCAAACCTATAGTCAGTGACCTCACATGAGCCAGCTGGTGGAAATATTTCCACCAGTGAAACCAACAAACTTTTTAATTCAGGCCTTCTATTTCTTCAACCCCTAAACCAATTTTAAACACTTAAGAGCACGCCAATTTTAAACACTTAAGAGCACACCATAAACTGCCTCTTTTTTCCTGTACCTCTCAAGATATAAGAATTATGGGGCCAGCAGGTGGCATAGTGGTTGTGACACTGGACTCCCACATGCCCAACTGCAGCTTGAATCCTGGTCCCGATGACTTGAAAATCACACCAGGCACATGTGTGTGTGTGTGCCCAAAATCCTAAGAGGAGAATGGAGGAGAAGAGATTGTGGTGTGGCCATCCCTCCTAGGGGGGTGATTTCTTACTTTCCCTCCCTCTGGCTCACTGGCAAGTGCTTGTGTCCTATGGCAAGAACCTTTAAAAGAAATATATATGAATTATGCCCTCCCAATTCCCCACAGCCTCTCCTCTGGTCTCTCTGATCCCATCAGATTACACAGAAAACCATCTGCCCACCTAGACCCCTGCATTGGATCTACTCCTAGCTTCACCCTGGACTTGCTCTTCTTCTTTCCTCTTCTCTAATTCTTTTCCTTTTTTCTTTATCTTTATTCATTGACTTCTTAGCCTCCATGCACTAAGTGCCTAAATACAACCAAGTGAACAGGTTCCAAACATCTGAATATGATTAGAGTCAGAATATTCCACAATTCCCACTGAATCTGATGCACAAAGAGG
The DNA here is from genome assembly GCF_000334495.1 of Tupaia belangeri chinensis. Taxonomy (NCBI): domain Eukaryota; kingdom Metazoa; phylum Chordata; class Mammalia; order Scandentia; family Tupaiidae; genus Tupaia; species Tupaia belangeri. The sequence continues at coordinate 1,342,144 of NW_006159671.1, read as the reverse complement.
GAAACAGAACAGAAGAGAGATTGTGGATCACTTCCTCCTGCATGCCTCTGAACACTCAGATTGAACTTCAAGAGTTAGGAAGAAACGCACCATCCATCAGATGACTAGAAATCACCACAGGGTCACAAGAAATAGGGGCAAGCAAGAAAATACCTCTCCTCCAAGAGAAAAGAATAGCTCCTCTTCATCCTCAGACAGTACAATGAAACTCATGGAAATGTCAGATAAAGAATTCAGAATATTCATAGTGACAAAGCTAACAGAGATGCAAGAGAAGAGAGACAATGAACTGCAGAAGAGGCAGGAGAAAGGAGCGACAAGTTTCAGGAGGTGAGGAAATTCTTGCAAGATCTAAAAGAGGAAATACATACTATAAAAAGAATCAAATGGACCAGTTAGAGACAAAGGCTATAATATAGGAAGTCAAAGCCTCCCCTGAAAGTATTAAAAGCAGACTAGATCATACAGAAAATCGAATCTCAGATGTAGAAGATAGAATCGCTGGCCTAGAAAAATTCACCATGAAGACTAAGAAAATTCCCCCCAAAAAATGAGATAATATATGAGAAATACTAGATACAATAAAACATCCAAACGTCAGATAATTGGTATCCCAGAAGGTGAAGAGACTCATAAAGGTACTGATAATACATTCCATGAAATCCCAGAAGAAAACTTTACAAACCTAGAGAGGCATTCAAAGATCCTGTCCTCGGAAATACAAAGGACCCTAAATAGAATCAACCCAAGAAGATCTTCTCCAAGACACATTATAGTCAGATTAACCAAAACCAGACAAAGACAAGATACTGAGATTGGCAAGGAAGAAAACATCAAATTACCTACAAAGGATAACCCGTCAGGCTAAGAGCTAACAGCAGACCTCTCATCAGAAACAATGTGAGCAAGGAAAGAATGGGAAAAAAATATATTCAAAGTTTTAAGGGAAAAAGCAATTGCAACCAAGAATACTATACCCAGCAAGATTATCCTTCATTCTTCATTCTCAGATAAACAAAACCTGAAAGAATTTATAAGCATCAGATCAGATCTCCAAGAAGTTCTGAAGGGAGTGATATACCAAGAAAATTAAATTCAGACACACAGAAATAAGAGTTCAAAAACTAAGAAAATGGCCAACTTAATCATAGGGACAAGTCTGGAGTTGAATATTATATCCCAGAATTTAATTGGGAAGATCAAATCACAACAGAAGATAGATTAAGTACATGAGAATGAACTGGTAAAATAGAATTTTATGACTTTTGACTAAAACATTGCTGATTTTCGTCGAGGCTTTATTTTTTGGGTTTTAAGAATTTTGTCCTGTCTTGAGCTGTCAATAGGTTCATGTAACTACTATTTGAATAGAATCCTATCCTGTTTCCTGCTTTAACTTCTAAGTAAAGTTCCCTAGCATTTCTTTGATTTATTAAAGCTAAAACTGCTTTTCTTAAAATTAAAAAATATATTTAAAAATCTATTTAATGACCATAGAAATGGCATAGGGTGAGAAATAGGGGGGAAATATATACATATGAAACTAGAAATGGAAAATTATTGACAATAGCATGTATCATTAAGCCATTATGCAGTATATTCTGGATTAGAAATCGCATTTTGTATGTTGTGATGATGGTCAGTGAATGAATGTAAATTAATTAATCAATTAAAAATAAAATTTAAAAAAATAAGAATTAAATGATCAAATGTATAAAGTGCCTGGATCCTCAACTGTTTTCCTTCCTCTAGGACACAGATATTACTACTCATTATTAAAATAATGAACTACACAATTCTTGTGTACCAATGTTCTAAACTCTTTCATTCTCATGAAAACCTTAAGTGGTCATATCACTAATTCATTCTATTTCTTAAAGAACAACATAGCATAAAATGGTTAAGTAAATTGATAAGACTATGTAGGTAATACCTACAAAAGACAGTCCAATGCCATCCAGACAGCTTCAGAGTACTTGCTCTTAACCACTGTGGGTTTTTTCCCAGTAGTCCCTCTTCTGCACTCTCTTATCTCCTACCCCTGTGGTATTTTCAGCTTAATTTGCCAGTCCATCCCAACTCACTACTAACCAAAATCCTGAACTACAGAATCCTAGTAATTATCTTGAACCAAGAGAATGAAAAACTGTTCTGTGAATATTATTCATAAAAAGGTAAAAACAAATCACATCATACACAATGCCCTTATGCTGTTTCTTCAACCTGAGATATGCTACTCATTAATCCATTTAGCAAACATATTCTCATTCTTCAGAATCCATCTTAAGTTCTACTCCACAAAATAGCCCTGCCTTCCCACCCACCAATCTTTCAGTGGGTCCCCCATGGAACTCTGTACACATTCCTGACTTAGGACCCACTTTGACAAAAGAATCACCATATGGTTCTCTCCATTTCTATAAAGTTAAATTATATTGTAATGATGTGTATCTACTCCCCCACTGACCTGAATTTTTTCAAACATGGGGTTTGTTTTACATTTCTGTGTCCTTAATACCCAGTACACATAGCACCTAATATCAAATAGGGACTAAATAACATTTGAAAACAAGTGATTAATGATGAATGAATAGATATATATCTGGATGGATAAATCTATGGTTAATATTTCATATATCAGGGACCAGCAGTTAGCGTAATTGTTATGTCGCTGGACTTCCATGTAGTCGACCACGGTTCAAGTCCCAGACCCAGTGGCTTAAAACTCATGCCATGTGCACATGCATGTGTGTACCCAAGATCCCAAGAGGAGAATGGAGGAGAAGGGATTGCAGCATGGTCATCCCTCCTGAGGAGTGATTTCTCACTTTCTGTCTCTCTGTCTGTCTCTGTCTATCTGGCAAGCACATGTGACCTATAGCAAAAACCTCTCCAAAAAAAAAAATTTCATATATCAAAATCAGAATTAGAGCATGGTTAGATATGAGTTGGTCTTGCAATGATCCCTTTCTCTCCTACGCAGTCCCTGTTGGAAACCTGAGTTTAAAAATATGTACTCTCTAAAATTGAAAACAAGCTCCCATTAATTATCATCCACTCCTATCTATGGTTCTGTACATTTTCTATCAGCTTTAAAAACAACCTCATTTATTGACTAAGTCCCTTTTCTCACATAACTGAGTTATTTAAAATATTTATATGAAGGTCAGTTTTCAACTAGCTGAAAATCCCTCTAAGTATACATTATAATGCTAAGAAAATGTTCTGAGGCCTTTATCTAGGCTGTTTAAATAACACGGTAGAATCTACTAAGCAATGATATATTCCCCAGCTTCAGAAAAGGACTTCAGGGAAGGATATATTTATCATGAGGAATTATTCAGCCACAAATGGACCACAGGCATTGCCTGAGGTGAAATATGTGTCCTATAAAAAGGGCTATAGTTTATTTAACACTTACTATGTACCAGGAAATTTGCATTCATAGGTTTAATCCAGTTAATCCACATCATTCTGCAAGGTATTTTCCATTTTCCAGTAAAGGAAAAACTATGGTTTAGAAAGTGAATTAAGTTTTCTAAGATCATATCCTTAGCAAATAACAGACCCAGAACTGAAATCCAAGTCTATTTTATTTTGAAGCTCTAGCTCTTTTGATTATATGATAATTATTGGATTGTCAAGAAAGTAATGATGCATTTTGGCACAGAAAAACATGGAAAAATACATCACAGGGGCCAGCAAGTGGCATGGTGGTAGAGGCACCAGACTCCCACGTGGCCAACCTCAGTTGGAGTCCTGGAACTAGTGGTTTACTTGCTCACTTTCCTTCTCTGTCTCTCTCTGGTCAAATTAAAAAATAATAATAATAATAAATAAAACTAAGTAAAATAATTCTTTAAAAGAAAAAAAAAGAAAAAGACAAATACATCATGACTTTCCCAATGACCTTATATAAAGAGATCATACCTAATTATGGGATACTTGGTAAGGAGAAAACATGTAAATTCTATAGTTGGGTAAAACTCTGTCATTTGCCTCTCAAGGAGCTAGAGGTTTCACCACATGTTTTAATCTCACTAACAGGAAGGGTCCCCCATCAGATACAGGCATTAGACATCTACCAAGGTCCACATGAAAATAAACATATTTCTTTGAAAGTCAGCAGGTCAAGAAAGCCAAAGCTTGAACAGATGTCTCTGCCTGTATGGTATAGCCGTCACCCCTAATTGGTCCTACTCAAAAGATCAGGTATCTCCATGAGCCTAAGGACACACAGTTGAAAAATAAGAGAGTCAAGCACTGGTCTCAGACTCACTGACTCCAAGTTCACTGCTATTTTTCAGAAATATGTTGCCACACCATGCACATAAATGGCCTTTTCAATAAGAGCCAAAATACCTCTGTTAAACCTGGAGAAATAAACACCGAACAGCAAAGAGGGAGAGCCTAACACCTTTTTCCATTATTTATGGTCCACATCATGGCTTATTTTGCTTACCCTCCTAGAATGGAGTGTCAGCCATAATTTTGTACCTAACACCCACACCATCAACCACAAAAATGATGTCGTTGAATACAGGGAAGATGAACTAGCCTTTATAAACCCAGCTGAGGCCAATGTTTCCAAGCCATTTAACAGCCATTCTTTGTCCATTTCTCTTCTTTGTGGACTCTCTTTATTTTCTGTATCATTGTACATCTCAAAGTGTAGAAAGTGGTAAAATGGAAGTTAAACTCCAATAAGAGATGAAGACAGTTGGCTCACAAATACACCATGGTCTGTGGGAAGCCCTGTCTTCCTCTTCCACTACAGCCAGAGAAAAATGAGCTCTAAGAAACCTTTCCTGCCATGATATAATTCCCCAACTCCCAAATAAGGACTGCTATGATATCCTGACCACAAAAAGTCACCTCTTAGGTCCACACTTGGTCTAGGAAATGGCCTATCACCAAAGCCCTTCATCTCTGACACTGAACAACTCTTTCTCTTTTGAAATATCCCTAATGGTGAACTTGTTCTTTTGCAGTTAAGCTAAGATTACAATGTTCCTAAAGACCAATTAGAAAGTCTCCTCTCCTCTAAAAATCGCACCTTATAGAATAGCTTGTCAATGACAGAACAGTCTTATTCTTTCCTCTTTTGATTCTATCAAAGTAATGCACCTATCTGATAGTTTTGAACCATGCAAAAACTAAAGTGGTGAGAGAGGATTCTCTTACTGCAAGTTTTTTTTTTTTTTAGGGGGGAGAGATTTTCGCTATAGGGCCCGTGCGCTCGCCAGACAGACAGACAGAGACATAGAGACAGAAAGTGAGAAATCACGCCACAATCCCTTCTCCTCCATTCTCCTCTCAGGATCTTGGGCACGCACGCACACGTGCCCAGCGTGAGTTTTAAGCCACCGGGTCCAGGATGCGAACCGCGGTCGACTACGTGGGAATCCAGCTACATAGCCATTACGCTAACTGCTGGTTCCATCTTGCTGCAAGTTTATGAACAAATGGTTTTAATCAATTTTGTCTCCAACTTATGTTGCATTTAACCAAATGTACACAGCCATATAAATATGCACCCTAATGAAAGGTTTATTGCAATATTTACAACCCACCCTACTGTTAAGAAGAGATGGCTGTGTAGTGTTTTAAGAGAAGCTGTGTCGAACATGGTGACAGCAATTCAAATCCCTGACTCAGTCAGCCTAAAATACTCCAGACACACACATGACTGTCTAGGATCCAACGGCCTGGGGAACTTGAGGAAGGAGAAGATTATGGCAAGATCAGACCCTGGGGAGGGTGCTCATATCTATCTATCTGTCTCTCTCTGTCTCTCTCTCTCTCTCTCCCTCTCCCTCTCTCATGTATGCATCATGCTCTATCATGAACAAAGAAAGGTGACATGCTTGAGATTTGCTTATAATTATTTTTCATTCCAATTTAACTGGTAATTTTATTTAATACTATCTAAATTTTTAGATGAATTTCAAAGGACTACCATCTTGGTTATTTTTGTACATGGCATTCATTCACCTAGAAAGTGACAATGAAAAGACATATTAATGTAATTAAACCAATTTCCACTTGACTACTACATATTTTATGTTTTCAGTTCATTACACTTGATTCTGCTATTGGCCCAGGATGAATACTGGATTGTTGTGCTCAAAAATGATCATTCTTGCATTATCATGACTTTACTCTAAACAATTATGTTCAAATAGCCACTCTCTCAGCAATTGTATCTATATCCCCTCCCCCATTCAGGGGAAAGGAGCTCCCTTTTTTATCTGTAATACTCCTGCCCTGGCTGGTACTATCTCTGTGCTGTGATATTGACTAGCCTCTCTTTAAATTCACACAGATGCTATCTTCAAATGATAAATCGTAGCAGGCTACCCATATAATTGATCTCAAATTCCCCATGCCCCCAACAACCTTTAGCTATGGCATTTTGAAGGACTTTGTACCTCTTTAAAAAATTAAATGCTGATGAAATTTCTGGTGGGGGGGATGTCTCACTCTACCTAAAAAATGCTTCACATATCCCAAGAAGTGTGAACATTGACCTCTGTAACCATTCTGAAGATACAGTTCTAAAAAATTAGACATGAGCTATGAATAGCAGTCTGTGGTAAGAAATAATACTGTCTCACTTTGCAGCTGTTCCAAAAAAAAAAAAAAAGTATTTATTTGACCTATACATGCTGCTTAAGATAGCGTATAGTTAAGGAAAAATAACTTGTTGTTCTCCATATGCGTTGAATCTGTCTGGCTTCTATATGAAGCCTGCCCACGAAGAGGCCAGACGTGGTACTAGAAAGGATATATGGGGACTTGGGTGTCAAAGGCAGGTTTAAGTCTGGACTTGCTCATTAGCTCTGTTGCTGTAAGAAATAATTTCTCAAGTCAGCAGGGGATGTGGTGGTTAAGGCATTGGATTCCACATGGCTGACTCAGGGATTCAAGTTCAGGACCTGGCAGTTCGAAAAACACTCCGGGCGCATATGTATGTGCCTCTAAATCCTGTGAGGAGAATATATTGCAGGATGGCCATCCCCCCAAGGGGGTGATTTCTCGTTTTATCTCTCTCCATATTTTCAGCAACTGAAGAAACACTATGGTAGGGAGAAAAAAAAAAAAAAACTAAAAAAAAAAAAAGTAATAATTTCTCTCAGCCTCCATTTTCTTTTCTTTCTTTTTATTTTTTCTTTTTTGTTTTTCTTTTTTCTTTTTCTTTTTTTTTTTTGAGAGAGGTTTTTGCTGCAGGGTGTGTGCACTTGTCAGAAGGACAGAGAGAGACAGAGAACTAGAAAGCGAGAAATCACCCCCCGGGGGGATGGCCATGCTGCAGTCCCTTCTCCTCCAATCTCCTATTGGGATCTTGGGCACGTAGGCCCATGTGCCCGGTGTGAATTTTAAGCCACCAGGTCCGGGACTCAAACTGCGGTGAGCTACATGGGAGTTTAGCGATATAGCCATTACATTAACTACTGGTCCCTCAGCCTCCATTTTCTTATATGAAACTCTATCTGTACCTTGTAGGGCAGCTATAATAATTAATGAGAAAAAAATCGTTTAACACAGTTAGAAGATCCAGAAACACACTCTCAACATTTGTACTTCTGTCAAGATTATTATTTTTTCCAGACTGCTTTTGTGTGCCTTTTGTTTTTTTTAAGAGATTTCTGCTATAGTGTGTGCCCTTGCCAGAGAAATAGAGAGATGGAATATAAGAAATCACCCCTCAGGGGGGATAGCATTGCCACAGTCCCCTCTCCTCCATTCACCTCTCAGGATCTTGGGCACATGCGCACCTGGTGTGAGTTTTTAAGCTGTCCAGGACTTGAACCTGGGTTGACTACATGGAATCCAGTGACTTAACCATTACACCATTTGCTTGTCCCATGTGTGCCTTTTAAAGCATACTGTCTTAGTCATATCCTTTGGGATATGACTGTGGACATTTATAAACTCCTACAACCAGGTATATAAAATAAAGAATAATAGACTTTACTGGAGCTACAACAATTATTCAGTGATACACACACATACATACATACATGTGCACACATATACACACAAGCAAACATGCACACAGCATCTTTGGGACTCACAGAAAACAAGCTGTCATTGTGGAAGAATGATAGACAATTTGCTCCTGGAATAGAAGAAAGCTAATTGTAAAGCATGTATCTTAAGCAGGGACTGGCAAACTTTATCCATAGCAGGCTTGATAGGAAATAACCTCTGTGAAACGTCTGTCAAAACTGCCCAACTTTGGGACCAGCAGTTAGTGTAATGGCTATGTTGATGGATTCCCATGTAGTGAACCGCGGTTCGAGTTCCGGACCCAGTGGCTTAAACTCACACTGGGCACATGTGCATGCGTGCCCAAGATCCCAAGAGGATAATGTAGGATAAGGGATTGCAGTGTGGCCATCCCCCCCTGGGGGGGGGTGATTTCTTGCTTTCTGTCTCTCTGTCTCTCTTTCTGGTGAGCGCACATGCTCTGCAGCAAAAAACTCTCAAAAAAAAATAATAATAACTGCCCAATTTTGTCACTGTAGCATGAAAACAGCCATAGACCATGGATAAACAAATGTGGCTACATTACAATAAAACTTTACTTACTAAAACAGCAGGCCAGTTTGGCACATGGGCCATATGTTACTGACCCTGACCTAAAGGAAAGCAAGGTACTGGAA
>NW_006159671.1:1281676-1333462 GCF_000334495.1 Tupaia belangeri chinensis | reverse complement strand
ACTCCCTGCTTTCTGTTGCATGCCAGCTGATCCTGATATGTAAAGTATCTCCATGTTCAAAGAATTTCCTAGGTTCCTAGGATCATCATGCTTGAAATAATCACAACTAAGAGGCCAGCAGGTGGCATGGAGGTTAAGATGCTGAACTCACAAATGGCCAACCACATTTCAAGTGCCAGACCTGGCAGCTCGAAAATCATGCCAAGTATGTATATGTGTGTGCCCAAAATTCAACGAGGAGAATGGAGGAGAAAAGACTGCAGTGTGGCCATCCCCCCAAAGGATGATTTCTCAGTCTCCCTCTCACTGTCTTACTGGCAAGCGCATACAACCTGTGGAAAAAAAAAAAAAAACTTACAAATAATAGTAGGGGGACCAGCAGTTGGCATGATGGTTGTGTTGCTGAACTCCCATGTAGTCAACCGCAGTGCAAGTCCCAGACCCAGTGGCTTACAAACTCACGCTGGGCATGCATGCATGTGTGGCCAAGATCTCAAGAAGAGAATAAAGGAGAAGGAATTGCATCCCCCCTGAGGGATGATTTCTCACTTTATGTTTCTCTGTCTCTTATCGCTCTCTGTCTTTCTGGCAAGCACACATGCCCTATAGCAAAAATCTCCCCAAAAAAATAATAATATCAGGGCAAGACAAGCAAGTTTTTACTGGCCTTAAAATAATAATTTCCAGGGACCAGAAGATGGCATAATGATTACATCACTTGACTCCCACATAGTTGACAAGGTTCAAGTTCTCAACCTGGTAGCTTAAACTTCACGGCAGACCTGTGTGCATGTGTGCCCATAATCCAAAGAAGAGAATGAAGGAGAAGGGATTGTGGTGTGGCCATCCCCTCTAGGGGGTGATTTCTCACTTTCTCTCTGTCTCTCCAGTACGCACACACACACCCTATAGCAAAAATCTCTCTCTAAATAATAGTAATAGTTTCTCAGCCAGACAAGTGGCATAATGGTTAAGGTGGCTGGATCCCACATCGTCGATTGTGTAGTTCAGTCCCAGACCCAGTTACTTGAAAAACATACCAGGGACATGTGCTTGTGTGGCCGAAATCCTGAGAGGAGTTTGGGGAAGAGATTTAAGTGTGGCCTTTGCCCCCACCCCCCACCCCCCACCCCGGGGGAGGAATGCTTTCTAACTTTCACTCTCCAGCAAACACACACGCTTTACAGCAAAAATAATAATTTCTTACACATAGTGATATTTGTCAGTCTGACAATAAAAACCTAGAGAATAATTATGTATTTCCATGAATTTTGAAATCCACTACTATCTTTTTTAATACTAGTAACTAGTGACTTATCTTAAATCTTTTTCCCCCTTGATTTTTGGGCTAAACATATGTGACTCAAACAAAAAAATTTAACAAAATGAAATTCTAGGTATGAACACAAAACTTCCTCTTCCTACCTTGATCCATACTTGAAGTTTAGTGGAAATTTTTATCTTGTTTTGCCCTTAGATATGACATAAATTAAGTATTTTCATTCTGTTTTCCCAATTGCCAAAGCCAAATTTTATCTTCAAGTAAAAACCATCCCATTAAGATTCAGCAGACCACCTTTTACTCATTTTTTTCCTCTTCCACTCAAGGTGTGTTTTATCTACCTTTAAAATTGGAACTTTCCACCTGAAAGTCATGCTGAGTTTTATCTTGAGTTAGAACCTATTTGAGGGTAAAGGCTGATAAGGATTTAATGAGTTATTATGAAAATAAATTAAGCTTTGTAGGATTGAGGAAAAGGAGGTAAGAATATCCTCCATGCATGCGATTGGAAATTTAGAGCTCTCAGTTTAAATGTATCCAGAAGACAGAAATCAAAGGTGACAGGTATTGACTGGGTGAAGAATCCAGTCTCAGACGTCACTCAGGTTTCATCATTTAGCTGCCGCAATGATGACTTGAGACATAGTCCCATCCCACCTACTCCATACTTAACGGTTAAATGAAAACACTAATGCTTTAGTATACAGCAAAAGCACAATCTTATTCTAAAATAGTCCACATGCCCAAACAGAAGCAAATCTGTTTGATGTCATAAATTTCATTGCTTGACACATCTAGAAGCTAAAACGTCCTTTACCATTTTGCGATCTTGGGAATATTCATTCAGTTTACATTACTGAGTATGCCACAGCTTCGTTTGGACAGGTATGGGGTAGGAGATCGCTCCTGGGAACTAAGGATTTGCTGTTCATACAACTCATGGAAGGTATCAGTTCATTCCATTAATTCCATCATCCCACGGATATTTATTAAGTGACCATTGCATTTCAAAAACTGGAGGCCAGACTGGCATTTCCAGGCAGTGATGTTGCCGTTATTTGAGATGGCAGGCAGGATGCTGTCCTTCTCATGTATTTGGGTGAGTAGCTGAGCCAGCCACTGGGAGGGTGGGTGATTGAATGGAAACAAGGGATTCTTGGTTACACTGAAAAAACTCATTTGGAAACCAAAAACTTTAACAAATAATCTCTTAGACTTTGAGCCACACATTTTCCCTGAAAGTATGCAGGTTTTTACTAGCAAAACTAGTTGGGGGTTATGTTATAAAGGAATGAACTGAGAAGAACATGCAGAGGTGTTATTTAATGGCATACTATTCTAGAAATCTGAAGACCTGCAGCAGATTTAAATTCCATTTTTTGTTATTACTTTTTAAATAATCGTCAAATTACCAAAATGCACATGAATCAAATTTTAATAGATTGGGTGGATAAGGCTGTCCATTGTACCATTTCTTTCTTTGGATTCTCAGGCATGGTTTGACAGTGCAAGAAGTTTGTAACATTAACAAACTCAATAAAAAGTAAATACATGGGGGGTGGAAATGGAGTCAAGAGGAAAGAGTAGGTACCCTTTAGGGGAGCTCATGGGGATGAAGACATAAATTGCAGCAGCCTTACAGTTTTTCTGTTTGACTTCTGTTTCTCAGAGTCCACTCCTCCAACAGTGGCCTGAATTATCTTTTCATAGAAACATATATCAAGTCTTTTTCCATCTCTTACTTAAAACCCTCCTTTGCTTTCCCTTTAAATTTAGAATAAAATCCAATGGTTTTCCTTGGATCTTCGCATAACCTGTCCCTGATCCATATTCCCTATTTCCCTGTCTGTCCCAATTCTGCTCTAAAGATGCCAAGTGTCTTTCTGTTCTTTAAATATATCAAGCTCATTTCTACACTGGAACATTTGCTGCTGCTCCTGTTTAGAATAATCTTTGAGCAAAGCTGGTACCTTCTCATCCTTTGGATCTTGAAAGTCACCTCCTGGGACATGCCCTTTGTGAATACCCTGAATACTCACACCTCCACAGTCACTTTCTATGCTTTACATCATCCTGAAACTATGGACTTCAATTGTTTGCTGTCTGTCTCCAATACTAGGACAGGGGTTCTGTGAGAGTATGGATCTTGTTCCATTAGGATATAATCTATTACACCCCCCAATTCCTAGAATTAATGAATAACTGAATGTATAAACATGTGTGTGAATAATGGCTAACATTTTAGTGTCCAGACACATAATAATATATTGTGTGAATTATCTCCTTGAATTTCCATACCACAAAGAAAACTACTTTTTTTAAAATTTTTAATGGCTTGAGTTTTTTTTTTCTATTTGTTTTTAAGTTTAATTGTGTATTTATTTTGAGAGAGAGAGAAAGGAAGACAGGTACTCCCAATACATCCTCATTGGAAGATTGCAATGATACACCCCCTCATCTCAGCCTGGATCACAGGCATGCAAATAGAAGCCTATTGTACTCACAAAGGTCCCAGGACATGAACCCAGGACTTTTCCTATCTGGATCCAGTTGTACTACCACTGTGCCACTTCCTAGTCCCAACAGATAAGTAGTACTATTTAAGTAGTACTTAAATCCATTGTACAGCTGAGGAAACTGAGCTACTAAGTGGTCAAATTTTAGTCCACAGTGACTCAACTAATAAATGGCAAAGCTAAAATTCAGTACCAAGTAGTCATGCTCGGGAGCATGTGCTCCTAACTACTGCCACACTGAGAGGGAAAAACATACTGCATAGTGTATTATTAACTTCTCTGAGTCTATGCATAGCCTGTCATCATCCCTCCCTCCCAGTGATAGTATTATGAGAGCAAGTAGAGGCTTAAGACACAAATGCACTATGGTTTTGCCATCAGGACAAGTGGAATTGAACCCAGTAAGATTTTAGGCAATGTCCTCTATTTCTAAACCATTAAAAAATAGGCTCATCTAGAAATAATCAGGATGCCTGTATCCACTTGGTATCCCAGTAGAGTTAACCATTCAATTCAAAGCCAGAGAAGTCCTCGATCCTACTGTGGAAAGACAGGCTTTTATCTCTGATCTACTCATCCCCAAGCCAACTTTATTCATCAGTAAATTAAGCAAGCAATACAGCTAACCTCTACTGAATTAATACCATGTTTACAATGTAATCATTATCTTGTTTAATCCTCCCAATAGTTGTATGCAATAGAAGCTATTATAATCACTCCATTGTTAGATAAGTTTTTGGTTGAATGGCAACTGTTCTATTTTAGACCAATGAAACAATGGATGAGAAAATAGAATAGAGATGATAAATCCTTGCCTCTAACCTTGATATACATGTACATATGCCCTCAGGACTCAAGAGACACTCGGGACACAGCACCATTGCTAGCTACAGCGTGTGCTCTGTCACGTGCAAAAAAGGAAGCCAACACACCTCTTGCCAAGATACATCAATGCCATCTGCCTGAAATTGTCACAGTAACAACACAAATTGACAGTAACTACAATGAGAATGCTCATCGAAGCATCCTCCCGGAGTTCCCTGGAGTGTGTGAAGTGCAGCTTGTATGCTCGAGATCGTGTTTCTGCCAAGCCATTTCTAGTTTTAAGACTCTGTATATATTTTTAATGAAATTCCAAAACTGAATTATTAAAGTGGCAATCATGTTTACTTTGTATACCTTTTTAAATAATAATCGTTATTATAACTTAAAATTTACATATAATCATTGTACATCTTTGAGGGTACAAAGTGGTTTTACAAAACACATATTTGACTGTAATGAGCACATCAGGGCAGTGAACATGTCCATCATTTTGAACATTTATTATTACTTTGTGTTGTGCATGTTGTAAATCTACCCATCTTGTTATTTTTAAATATACATTAAATTTTCACCAACTTTCTCTACTGTAGAATAGTATTCTGAGAGCCATTCCACTTAATTACATGCACTCCTGTGTTACTCTCACTGTCATTATGTTACTAGCAAGATAATTATTAAACAATTGTTACTATGTGTTAATTTATACTATACTACATGCAGTAATAGGACTCACGTTTAAAATGGTCTACTAGATTAATCATCTCAGTGCTATCAGAATATCACCGGCACTGCAGGTATAAGCCCACCAGGAGATGTCGATGGTCAAAGAGATCTCAGATGAAGGGCCTTCACTCTCCCAGGGCAGGCTCTGAATCCTATGACAATTTATAACATTGAACTACTCACAAGACATGTTCTGAGGAGGAGTACCTAACTCTGGTGATGCTGGCACCATAAGGGATACAACGAGCAGCATGATTCAGAGCAAGTTGCTTAATTTGCCACATTTCTTTTTCTTCCAAAAGACTCTTCTAAAAGAAAACTCAGTAGGGGCCAGCAGATAGTATAGTGGTTACATCACTGGACTCCCACATAGCCAACCATGGTTCAAGTCCCAGACCTGGAGGCTTGAAATGCATCAAGTGCATGTGTGTGCATACCCAAAATCCTAAAAGAAGAATGGAGGAGAAGGGATTGTGGCATAACCATCCTCCATGGGAGGTGATTTCTTGCCTTCTGTCTGTCTCTCCAGCGAGCGCACACATCCTATAGCAAAAATCTCTCTTAAAAGAAAAAGAAAACTCAGTAGCAAAGTTTAGAAAGAGTGGGCCCTGCCAGGGCAAAACCTCCCCGATAGCCTCTGATCTTAAGCCAACTGATGCCTTACATAGTGAAACTCTCCCAATAATCTGCTCTCAGCTGTCATTTATCTACCATGTTCCTTACCATTTTCACTTACCATCTCCATGGACCTCACTTTTGATATTTTCAGCCTACCAGTGTCCCCATAAAAACACATACACAGCCAGCAGGTGGCGTGGTGGTTAAGGTGCTAGACACTCCCACAAGGTCAACCACGGTTTGAGTCCCGGAACTGGTGGCTTGCTTTTTCACTTTCCTTCTCTGCATGTGTATGTCTGTCTCTCTCTGGTCAAACAAAAATAAATGAATGAACAAATAAATAATTCTTCAAAAAAAAACCATATATACATACATCTATAAACTTATTCTATTCTCTCCACTTCACCCAGGAGCTAGACATACACCTATTCTCATTGGCTACCCTGGTAACTGGTGACTCCACTGGAAATCCACCTCCACATCTGAGGCTCTAGTGACCACACAGCCAGCCCCTGCTGTCTGCATTCCCACTACCCAAACTGCATCGAAGAGCCCTAACATCTCCATCCTTCCTTGTTTTCTACTTTCCTGAGCCCCTCTTCCACTAAAAGTCATTTTGTAAGAAAAACAGAGTAGTACATATTAACAATAACCTAATATCTACCTAGCACTGTGCTATATACTTTCACACCTTAAATAAGGACTTTTTAATGGAGACACTGAGAAGGATGAAGCATTTTCGTTTGAAGAAGCTAAAAGAACAAAAACAAAGACACTGAAAAAATATGAACTTGTGCAGGAAAAAACAGTTTGTGATTGAGAGCTCTATGTACATAAAGGGAACAGGCAGAAATAAATGCGGAGGAAACAGCACTGGAACCAAAGTCTAGAAGGTCTCCAATGCTAAAATAAGACCTGGTCTTTGTTGGGAGGCAGTGGGAAGACACTGAAGTTCAAACCAAGAACTTGCTGGATCAGGGCAGTATTTGAGGCAGATGACGCTGGCAGCGCAGGGAGGATGGACTGGAGAGAAAGATCAAGAGATGCTTGTTTTTATGCAGACTTCCATGGGGAAACTGTCGTATAATGACAGCAGTCTCTCTCTGCATCTTTGATTACTATGATTAACTGATAAGAGACCAGTGGGTACTCTGCAGAGGCAGAGAAAGAGTGGGTAAATATGTTATTTCCATAAAATCACCTTGGTGCTTTTCTAAATTAATCTGCACTTTCAGAGAAAAAAGTTTCTTTGCCACTTTGAGTCTACATCAACAGCATCATGAAATAGTATGTATGAAATCCTGTTCACCTGAATGGAGCCCTCTAGGGGTTCAGAATGAAGCCCCAATAAACTTGTCCTAATTCAGCTACCTAAAACAAGATTCTCTATGACGCTGAGTGCCAGAAAAACAAATGATTCCCATTGTAAAGAATTCAGCTGTAATTTTCAAGGTCCCCAGAGGCAATACAGATGAAATATTAAGCCACAAGAGTTCAAGTTGTTGTTAGGAAGAAAATGGTACATTTCTATGAAAGAGTATTGCCTGGTATTTCAGAGTGTGAGCTCTAAAGTCAGGCAGCCTTGGTTTAAAGTTTACTTCTTGGTTGAAACCTGCTTTCCATGTGGCCTTTCATTCTAAAGATAGCAGTGGTACCTATAATCATATTATCATAAATAAAGAATAAATGAGAGAATCCATGTAAATCACTTCATGCATCATCAATGCTCATATGATCTGTATTTTTTAGGAAGATCATTCTGGCTGCTGGATGTAGACAAGATTGGCTAAGTAGAAGGGGAAATGTACAGGGCAGGAAGGAGGCTATCACCCTGGTCCACAAATGAGGTTATGGCAGGATGAACATGGGGACAAGAAGAGAGAATCTGAGATTCATTTTCCAGGTAAGCTGGAAAGGACTTGCTTGAAGAAATGAAACTCTTGGGACCAGCACTTGGCATTACGGCTATGCCACTGAACTCCCATGGAGTCGATGGTTTGAGTCCTGGACCAGGCAAGTGTGCGTGCGTGCCCAAGATCCTGAGAGGAGAATGGAGGAGAAGGGACTGCGGCGTGGCCATGCCCCCTGGTGGGTGATTTCTCGCTTTCTGTCTCTCTGTCTCTCTCTGTCTTTCTGGTGAGCACACACGCCCTATAGCAACAACCTCTCTGCCCCCACAAAAAATAAATTAATTAAAAATTTAAAAAAAGGAAATCAAACTCTGCAATGAATCTCATGCTTCTAACATTAGAACTAAACGGGTAGTTCTAATATACTAAGATGGTAAAGACTGTAGGGGAGGCCCAGCAGTGGCATGGTGGTTAAGATAGCTGGATCCAATATAGCAATTGTGTAGTTTGAGTCTCAGACCCAGCAGTTTGAAAAACACAGTCGGCATTGTGTGTATGCAAAAATTATGAAAAGAGGAAGAGATGGATGAGAAGGGAAAGTGACGTACTGTTCTCCATGGAGGCTGCTCTCTCACTCTCCCTCCCCACCATACCACCTGCTGGCCTCATCCAAGCATTCTTGACTGGAATTGGAATGAAGAGAGTAACAGTGAACCTGAAACTGAGAGAGAGCCTCACAAGAGGGAGAGAAAGTGATGGTCTGAAAGTAGCAGTGAAGATCAAGGAGAACAGCTTTCCTCAGGGACTCGAGATATACAGTATATGTGACATAAACCTCCTCACCTTGAAAAAAAATGCAGGAAAGGTTCTCCATGGACAGTCAGCTTTCTCTCAGGGCCAGAAGAAGGTTCAAGTATGAAAACGTGAAGAGGCAGCATTACATAGCAGTTAAGAAGGTAAGCATGGGAATTACAAATTTGATTGAGTTCCTGAATACAAGTGAATTGTGATTTCTCATTTCACAAACAATGACAATAGTTCCTACTTGTCTGAAGAGAAGAAAGAAAAGGAAAAAAAAATCACAAACACAAAAGACAAATGGGAAAATGAAAACTAGACAGTTCATGTGACAGAAAAATAATTTCTGTAAAATATAAAAAGTTTATATAAATCAACAAGGAACAGAAACACTGAAAAACCTAACCAGAAAAATGGCTATGGATGAAAAATACATTTCACACAAAAAAGAAATATAAACTTTTTTTCAACACATGAAAAGAATCTTGGGACCAACAGATAGCAAAATGGTTATATATTGCTGAATTTCCACATAGTCGACTATGATTCGAATCCCAGACCCAGCAACTTAAAACTCATGCTAGGTGCATGTGCCAGCATGCCCAAGATCCCAAGAGGACAATGGAGGAGAAGAGACTGCAGTGTGTCTATCCCCCACCCCGGAAGGGTGATTTCTCACTTTCTGTCTGTCTCTCTCTGGGTCTTCGGCAAGCACATATGCCCTATAATAAAATCTCTTTTAAAAAAAGTTTTTAAAAAAGAAAAAAAAATCTAAAAGTAGTTAAAACAATAAAATACTGTTTAATCTCCATCTGTGCCTGCACATGTGTGTGTAATATAGATCAGACCGGCAAAGATCAAAAGATCACTGAGGGGAACCAGCAGTTAGCGTAACGGCTATGTCGCTGGACTCCCACGTAGTCGACCGCGGTTCGTGTCCCGGACCCGGTGGCTTAAAACTCACGCCAGGCGCGTGTGCGTGCGTGCCCAAGATCCCGAGAGGAGAATGGAGGAGAAGGGATTGCGGCGTGACCATCCCCCCTGGGGGGTGATTTCTCGCTTTCTGTCTCTATGTCTCTCTCTGTCTGTCTGGCGAGTGCACGCGCCCTACAGTGAAAATCTCTCAAAAAAAAAAAAAAAAAAAAAAGATCACTGAGAAAGTGAAGAAAGATTTAACAGGTTGCTGTTTGAAGGGTAAACTGTTACAAATTCTGGAAAGGAAAACTGGCAACATCTACCAAAAATGTGAAGAGCACATAACTTTGATATAATAATCCACTTGTAAGGTTTTTTCTACAGAAAAACACACATATGCATCTTATGCACAAAGAGATAGGTATAAGAATATTAAATGAGCATTCTTTATAGAAGCGAACCTGCAAAATAAAACCTGAAATATTCACTAACAATAGTCTGGATAAATAAATCTCTCTCAAACCAGCAGTTAGCGTAATGGCTATGTCGCTGGACTCCCATGTAGTCGACCGCGGTTCATGTCCCGGACCCGGTGGCTTAGAACTCACGCCGGGCACGTGTGCGTGCGTGCCCAAGATCCCAAGAGGAGAATGGAGGAGAAGGGATTGCGGCGTGACCATCCCCCCTGGGGGGTGATTTCTTGCTTTCTGTCTCTCTTTCTCTCTGTCTGTCTGGCAAGTGCACACGCCCTACAGCGAAAATCTCTCAAAAAAAAAATCATTTAATAGTTGCACAAAGGAACACAACATAGGTATGTAAAAGAATAAAATGGGGGCCATCAGCTGGTGCAGGGGTTATGTGTGGGACTCCTACATGGATGACTGCAGTTCAAGTCCCAGATCCAGTGGCTTAAATATCATGTCAGGCACATGTGCATGCATGCCCAAAATCCCAGGAGGAGGGTGGAGGAGAAGGGATTATGGCATGGCCATCCTCCCTGAGGGATAATTTTTTACTTTCACTGTCTGTTTCTCTCCAGCAAGTGCATGCACCCTATGCAAAAAAATAAATAAATAAATAAATACATACATACATAAATAAATAAATAAATAAATTTAAAATGAGTAAGATGATCCTACAGGCTTATATCAAATATATAAAGTGGAAAGATACACTTAAAATATACATAGGGATGACCTGTCGTGCAGTGTGACTATGTCCCACATGGCTGACTACATGGCTTAAGTCTCGGACACAATGGCTTAAAAACAATTCTGGGTGCATGTGTGTGTATGCCCCAGATTCCAAAAGGAGGGAGAGAAAGAATGAAGGGACTGTGGGTTACTTTCTCACTTTCTGTGTCTCTCTCTAGCAAATACATGCAACTTCTGGCAAATGACAGAAATAAAGTTACATATACAAAACTGCTTCCTGCTGTATACATAAAAAGGGGCATATCCGTAAGTGGTGTATATATACACATATTTTCTTAAGTATACATGACACTAAAAGGAGACCCAGAAAATAAGAAACAGTTATTGCTAAAAACAAAGGCTGCTAGAGGTTTAAGGTAGGAAAGAGGCAAGTGTACATTACACTTAATAATCTTATTTGGATTTTTATGATATGTTGTACTGCTCTTTTTTAAAAAATAAATTATTCCACTTCACTAAAAGAAAAAAAAAAGACAATGACAACTATCCACTTTTTAGCTATAGAAATATAATGAGAATTAATTAAGGGAATACTTATAAACCATTTTGCACAGTGCCAAGAACATTTTAACCAATTAATAAAAATAATTACTACTAATTCTAATTCTTACCTTGTTACACTATAGCAATGAATAAGAAGCTAGTATGTCCAAAACCAAGGCCGTCATTTTCTCTACCACTCAGAAGGAAGGAAGAAAGGAAGGAGAAAAAGAGAGAAAGAAAGAAAGACAAAAAGAAAGAGAGAAGAAAGGGAAGGAGGGAGAGGGAAAGGCAAATGGGAAGGAAAGGAAGGCAAGAAAGCACTTCCCATGGGGCATGGTCATGCTGCAATCCCCTCTCCTCCATCTCCGCCTTCTTTTAGGATTTCAGGCACACAGATGCATGTGTCCGGCTTCTATTACCATTGGGAACTTGAAACACATGCTTGGCCATGTAGGCTCCTTAACCTCAAGGCTATAAGCTAGCCTAACATATGTTTTTGGTTTTGTTGTTGTTGTTTTGTTTTGTTTTGTTTTGTTTTTAAGAGATTTTTGCTATAGGGTGCATGCACTCGCCAGAGAGGCAGATAGACAGTAAGTGAGAAATCACCCCCTCCCAGAGTGAATGGCCACACTGCAATGCCTTCTCCTCTATTCCCCTCTAGGGATTTTGGACACACACACACACACACACACACACACACACACACACACACACACACACACACACATACACACGCACCCAGCCTGAGGTTCATACTGCTGGGTCCGGGACTCGAACCACAGTCGGTCATGTGGGAGTCAAGCACCTTAACCACTATGCCACCTGTTGACTCTAGCCCAGTGAGTTTTTATATTTTGTTAGAAACATACAGATTTATACAATTTATATTCGAAAGATAAAGTTGATGCAGGGAAGAGGTCACTATGCTAAATTAAGGACGGGATGACAACAACAACAACAACAAAAAAAAAAATTAAAGGAGGAGAGGCCAGAAAAAGAGGTGCTGACAGCCTGCTTACTAGTTACTTCCTGTTTTCTACACCATTAGCCTTTATTAAGACATTCTTCCTCATAATAAAAATTTGCACCGGATCCCTTTAGGGCTGATCAAGCACCTTGCTGACACAAAGAAGAATGGACCGTATCCTGCCTCTAATAAACTGCTTCAGAGAACTTCTGCTAATGGACTTTCACCTAACCCTGCCCCTCCTGCCACCTCCCCAAAACCATCCTTTGTTAAGGTTTGACAAATGTATGTTCTTTATGAACAGTTTACATGCACTATACGTCCTTTTTTAGCTTTTTTTTTTCTGAGAGGTTTTTGCTATAGAGCGCATGCGCTTGCCAGAAAGAGACAGAGAGATAGAAAGTGAGAAATCACCCCCACCCCCAGGGGGGATGGCCATGCCACAAACCCTTCTCCTCCATTCTCCTCTCGGGATCTTGGACATGCACACACACGCACCCAGCATGAGTTTAAGTCACTGGGTCTGGGACTCAAACCACAGGTGACTATATGGGAGTTCAGCAACACAGCCATTACGCTAACTGCTGGTCCCCATCCTTTTTCAGTTTTTCAAAGAAGCTCATTTCCTCAGAAACTGCAGGTATCCTGTAAGTTCTGCAGCTGGTGGAATCCGACTCCACATCACAGGGTCTCTCTTATTTTGTGCTAGCTTTATTAGGTCAATAAATTCCCTTTTCCTTATAACTTTTACTTTGCAGCTCTCTTTTGCTCTACAATATCTATGAAGTCTTTATTATGGATTTCACCTTTCATCAATATTAAGTGACTATTCTCGTTTCTTTTAATGCTCTTTGCCTTGAATTCTATTTTTATAGATATTCATATTACCTCCCCTGCATCCGTTCTGTTCTAACTTCCTGGCTATACCCTTGCTCAATTCTGGTATAATTTTTTTAAGCTATATAATAGCTTTTTATAACCTGAATATTATTGATCTGTTAAACTGAAGCACAGTTTCTGCCTCATCAAAGGGAAGTGAAAGCATTTGTTACATTTATACCATATAATCAGTCTTTTATATCTGACTTTCTATATCTCTTGCCATTTTTGATTTTGTCTATTTGTTTTGCTAAGAGGACTATAATAGTAGTTTGCTTGTATCTACTGTGATGACTTGGAAGACAAACCAATCTTAAACTTTATTAGTGTTAGCCTTTAAGATTTTCAAATGCAGAATCCTCTTCTCTCTCTCTCTCTCTCTCTCTCTCTCTCATGTGTGTGTGTGTGTGTGTGTGTGTGTGGTGTGTGTGTGTGAAAATGAGTGTATGTATATATGTCTGTGTATATGTCAGAATGGATGGACAGATGAATGAAAAGATAAACAGATAGATGAGAGAGAGAATAATATAGCAACGTATTGCTTTAGACTCAGGTCAAATATGGAACTTTCACCTCCACATGCTGCTGTATCAGGCTCCCTTAGCCTATGAAGCATTCTCTTTAGGTTTACATTTCTGTTTAACAAGCTTTGCTTTAGCAAATAATTTACATAAAACATTAAGTTTTACTCTAAAGCCACTGGCTTTAATATTCGTTTTGGTAGTGTTTTTAAATAAAATAATTATCTCATTCTTGAGTTTTTTATTTTAAATTACTTCCTGCATGTGGAGTGCCTCTAACAATGTATGTTTTTTCAACCTATAGACTTTCTTTGTCATCATAGATAAAGAACAATTTAGCTTGGGCTGGCGGGTCGCATAGCAGTTAAGGTACCGGACTCCCACGGGGTCAACCATGCTTTGAGTCCTGGACCTGGCGGCTTGATTTATTGCTTTCCCTTTCTCTCTGTCTGTCTCTAGTCAAATTTAAAAAATAATAACAACAAATGGAGTTAAATAAATAAATTTAAAAAAAAAAAAAACAATTTAGCCGATAGGTACTTCTTGGATTACATAATAATCTTCATCAAAACACAATAGAAATATTATCTTTTTGGAACTTGCTTGCATAGGAAAGTCTAAGACCCATCTGATTTTTATTTCTTTAATGCTATCTTTTATTTTCATTTTGGTTTCCTCCTGGAATTTTATCAAATTTTTAACTTGTTTATCCTTAAAAAAAAAAACATAAGACTATATTTAGTTATAAGGTACTTTCTATTATTATTGCTTGTATGTTGTGTAAATGACTGTACATCTTAGTTTTATACATTTTTACCATATAACTTACCAGTCTTATTTTTTTGGGGAGGGAGAGGTTTTTGGTTTTTTTTTTCCCTCTGTAGGGCACGTGCGCTCGCCAGAGAGACATAGAGACAGAAAGAGAGAAATCACCCCCCAGTGGGGATGGTCACGCCGCAATCCCTTCTCCTCCATTCTCCTCTCGGGATCTTGGGCACACATGCACACGCGCCCGGCATGAGTTTTAAGCCACCAGGTCCGGGACACGAACCACGGTCGACTACGTGGGAGTCCAGCGACATAGCCATTACGCTAACTGCTGGTCCCCCAGTCTATTTTTTTTTCATTTTTCATTTGAAAAGCACTATAATGGCTGTCTTATTACCTTCAGACCCACCTTTTATCTTTTCTGGTCCTTTCCCTCTGCCTTCTAAGACAACTTTTCAATTTTGAAATATCTACCATTAATTCTATTTTCCACCATGTTATTTATGTTACAGTACAGAAATTTTAATCTTGCTCTTAAATTTTCAATATGCCTGCAGTGACTTTTGTATTGAATTTGTATTTCTCTCAGTCAATATGCCTATCATCTCAGAGTGCACTTTAGCTTACTGACTTTTACAACATTCTGATGTCTCCTGTGAGTGTATATCTTTATTTTCTGTCTTAATGAGATAGCATCTAAAATTGCCTTTTGTTTCCTGTGAAGCATCATTTACAAGGATATGTATTTCCTCTAAGTCTTTGGAATAATATTGTCATGGTTATTCAGGTGAATATTTAAATAAGCCTATTTATTTTCCTTTCTGTACATCTTTAAATGAACAGAGAGCAAGTTCGAATTGGTGATAAGCTGGTTTCTGGGTGAGTGACCCTTTCCATTACCACCTTTGCTCTCCTGTGTGTTGTTATTTGTCCTTTTCATGTTTAAAGTTGGAAGGCAGGCTAACGGGATAAACATTAGCTTCTGCTATTAGTCATTGAGCATCGCTCTGCTGGCCACAGAGAGTCCCTTCTCTTCCCTTCCCTGCCTGGTTCTATCACCGGGAAGATTCTTGTTCTAGGAAACTGGAAAGTTTTAGAGCTCTTCTTTAATGAAATCCAGTCTATTAAAAACCCTAATTCCTGGGGCCAGCAGATGGGGTAGTGGTTAAGGCACTGGACTCCCACATGGCCAACAGCAGTTCTAGTCCCAGACCTGGTGGTTTGAAACTCACGCTGGGCGTGTGCATGTGCATCCCCAAAATTCTGAGAGGAAAATGGGGGAGAAGAGTTTGTGGAGTGGTCAATCTCCCTGGGCAGTGATTCCTCACTTTCTCACTCTCTGTACCCCTGTCTCTCCAGTAAGTACACACACCCGGTAGCAAAAATCTCTCTCTAAAAAAAAAAAAAAAAAAAAGAAACTCTAATTTCTAGCACATGTTCCATTTCCAGGTCTCCAGGTCGTTTCCTGAAGCAGCACCTGCCTACACCACTGTATTTGAAATAACCTCAAATCTAACCCTGTCCCATACCTTGCTGATAGTTTCTGTGGAGGAAAGTAAGAGACCAGTGTGGAGGGGCAACTGAGAATACCTGACTCTGTCCACCTCGAAATGCAGTACCATGTCATACAGAGTCAGCCCATTTCTGGTTGATGCAGACACTGTTTCCATGCTAGACGCTGACAGTGAGGATGGCTCAAGGCTGCTTCCAATCCATTTTCTAATGGGCTGTCCTGATCACACACAGACAACAAAAGACTACTTCCTCAGGTGTAAGACTCTCTCCTATATATTAGCATCAGAGACATAGAACCAGATTCTTTTTAGAATCACTTAGTCAACCTTAGTTAACAGTCCAAGAGTTTATTTTGGTAAGTGTTCACTAAAATTCATTCGGAATCATTAAGAAGTCAAGAGAGACATTCAGAGATCACAGTGAATTTCAACCATTATTCTTGTTCTAGGATCAGGCTTATCTTTTTACCTTTCTCAGTAACCATGCTTCTGAACTGTGTATTACATGACCCACTGTAGGGAATGGAAAGATAAGGAGAATACCACTAGGAATGTACATGCTTCTGAGTTCAAAATGAAATGAGTCAAAAACACTGTAGAGCTGAAGTCATGCCTACGACTGATCTCAGTTACCTCAGACATGAAGCTGCCTCCTGCCCTTGACATTCTAATAAAAACAGGTCAGTGTAAATGAAGAGCCTGTGGAGTGCAGCAATACCTGCACTACGTACTTTACCCCACATTGAGGGAAGGTACAGAGAGGTACGTGGAAGAGTTTGGGCAACAACGGAGAGACCATCTTTAAGTGCAGATTCAGTCATGTGCTCAGCAGTTTCTTGGGTATGGTATACCTGTGGTTGTTCATACCAAATTTGATAAATATTCTGAAAGTCTAAATAGTCATCCATCAGGACCAGCAGTTGGAGCAATGGCTATGTCGCTGGACTCCCATGTAGTCGACCATGATACAAGTCCCAGACCCAGTGGCTTAAACTTATGCTGGGTGAGTGTGCGTGTGTGCCAAGATCCTGAGAGGAGAATGGAGGAGAAGAGATTATGGCGTGGCCATCCTCGCTGGGGGTGATTTCTCACTTTTTGTCTCTCTGTCTCTCTCTGTCTTTCTGGCAAGTATATACACCCTATAGCAAAAACCTCTCCAAAAAAGAAAAAACAAAATTCATCCATGATATTATCTCCCTCATCTCTATATGTAAAGGAGCCCTATGCAGTAAAAAGGTAAGTTAGCCTACAGGGGTCACTATTCACCAGCTCTGTCAAATGAAACGGACTCCTGAATTACTTCCCTACTCTTCGCAAGATTAATCATTACATCTTGTTAATTCAACTTGAAAGAATTGTGAATTCCCCCCACATCCTGTCTCACACATCCACACAGACTTCACTCATTGACAGTGCTCAAGATCAGATCCCCTCTTTCATCAGAATAATGTAACAGTCTCTAGCTGCTCTTCTTCTAGGGGTTCTCAAGTGTGGCTGTACATTACCATCATCCAGGAAGCTTTTAAAAAAAAAGTTCACATATGAGACCAGTAGTTGGCATAATGCTATGTCTCTGGACTTCCATGGAGTCAACTGCAGTTCAAGTCCCGGACCCGGTGGCTTAAACTCACGTCAGGAGTGTGTGCATGCATGCTCAAGATTCCAAGAGGAGAATAGAGAAGAAGGGATTGTGGTGTGACCATCCCCCCCGGGGAATGATTTCTCACTTTCTGTCTCTCTGTCTCTGTCTTTCTGGCGAGTGTACACACCCTATAGTGAAAACCTCTCCAAAATAAAAAAGTTCACATATGGGTAGACTTTGTGGTATGTAAGTTATATCTCAGTAAGTCTGCTTTCTATATCCGCTTAATATATACTGAATATCCACACTCTCTGGTAGAGAGCGAAATATTGGCAGACATAAAAGCAGTGAAAATACCTAATGAGGATAAGACAGTATGGAATGGGGGGGGGGTGACGAGAGAGAAAGATAGCAAGAGAACAAATAGAGAAGCATGACATTAGTAGGACACAGATATGGTTTATTATCTGTTTATGATGACGTATATAGTATTCTCAACTGGATTGGTATGAAAAGTATTTCATGTTGGGTAAAGTCGTTTTGCAAGCAAAATGCGAAATAGTGATTGACTGGTTAAAATAATAATTGGAATAATAATAATGATCGGGAAAAACAATGAAAAGATGTTGAATGATGAAGTGGGGATTTTAATGTCTCTGTATTCACTGATATGCATGGTATTCCCTCTGGACAAAGAAATGTAACACACTGTAAAGTTATATGCAATTCAATGTAATATAAACTAGATTATGATAATAAATAAATTTTAAAGATAAAAAAACAAAGGGTATGACAAAGAAAATTACACACACACACACACACACAAGCTTTAGTCAAGACCAAGTATTTCAGTATCTCTGAAAATCTGCCCCTTGCATTAGGATTTGGAGGGAAAAAAAAAAAAACCACAAGTGACTCTAGTGAGCAAATTAAGAATCAGGGTTAAGAATCATTGCTCAGATCTCACGTATTAGAAGCTTCTGAACCTAAATTATCAGAATTGTCAGAGCTTTCTAAAATGCAAAACACTTAACACAATCTCTACAACTTCTGGGACCAGTCCTTATTTATTTTTTTTTTCTTTTCAAGTTTACTTCTTGAGAGAGACTGACAGGGTTTTACCATGCCAGATTCTCCACACCCAGGCTTCCAGCCAGCCAGAATCGTGGCCATGCCCTGCACGTATATAGTTGACCTGGGATCTGAACCCTGGGCCTTTCCAGTATTGTGCAGTGGTGCCTGTGCCACTGTGGCTGGACCCCAAACTCTCCCAACTTCCGAGTCAATAAATCGTAATTACTACTAAAGTTTCAAAAACAGAAAAGAACCCTGCCCAGCTGATGACTCTGATTGTTGGTTGGGTGCCACTGCATTACAACAGGCTGCTCACCTAAGCCTGCTGCTGCTCCTGCTCCTGCTTCTGCTTCTCCTGTTAAAATCCCTGCAAATAGGGCCTGCAGGTTGTGCAGTGGTTAATGTGCTGGACTCCCACGTGGCTGACCACGATCTGAGTCCTGGACCTGGGGGCTTGCTTTCTCACTTTCCTGCTTGCTCGGTCTCTTTCTGGTCAAATTAAATAATAATAATAAAACTGAACAAATAATTCTTTTAAAAAAGTATCCCTACAAATGACCTGAGAGTCTTATTAATCGGCAGAATATTTAGGATTTTAGGTTTTGCAATTCTAAGATCTCAAACGACACTGATGCTGCTGTTTTCTTAATCACACTTTGAATGCAATATTCTTTTTTTATTATTTATTTTTTATACACATTCAATCACATTATTTAGCTTACAAAGTGAACATTTCAATATATGAACATTTCTCCCCAGTCCAGTTGATCAAAATATCTTCAACCGATAACACCACACCTCCCCATCCTGTCAATGCTCTGCCTCCGTATCCCTCCTCCAAATGTCCTTCCTTAGGCCCCACTCCTCCACACACACCACATCTGGCATTCACACCCATCTCTTGTGTTTGTACAACTTTTAGTCAATCAGTTTCAGTCATAGAGTGCAGACACTCAGTATATATTAGGTGGGGACATACAATGTCTCTCCTTCATAGCCTGGCTTGCTTTACTCAGCAGTAAATGTTCCATATTCTTTAATTTTCTGTCAAAAACCAGGTTTTTGTTGTTTTTTTGGCTGAAGATATACAATATTCTTTTTTTTTGGGGGGGGGGTGAGGTTTTTGCTATAGGGCGTGTGCGCTCGCCAGATAGACAGAGACAGAGAGACAGAAAGCAAGAAATCACCCACCAGGGGAAATGGCCACACAGCAATCCCTTCTCCTGCATTCTTCTCTCAGGATCGTGGGCATGCACATGTGCCCGGTGTGAGTTTAAGCTGCTGGGTCCAGGACTTGAACCACGGTCGACTATATGGGGGTCCAGCAACATAGCCATTATGCTAACTGCTGGTCCTGAAATGCAATATTCTTGATCTCTTAAAAATGCATTTTGAACACAAAACCTCATCCTCAACCTGTAAGGCTTATGGACTGCTTCCCCCACCCTCTTTTTAATCTTTTTAAATCTCTAGTATGTGATTCCAGTGATTTTTTTTAAATTCCTGACTCTTTTATATTTGACAGTTACTGAAGGGAGGTAGTTTCCCTACTTCTCTCTAGCCTAAATTTTCTTTAGGTTTTATCTAAAAGAAGTCACTGTAAAATTATTTCCATTCTCTTTGTACATTTCTCAACAATAGGAAAAAAAAAGTCTTAATCCCTTTTAATAGCACCTGAATTGTTTGTTTCTAGTTTCCAAAATAATTTCTAGAAACATATTACTAAAACGTGAAGAAATAAAACAATGGAGATTAGCAGATGGCGTAATGGTTACATCACTGGACTCCTATGTAGTCAACCATGGTTTCTGGACCCTGTGGCTTGAAACTCACACCTGGTATGTGTGTCTACATGCCAAGATCCCTAAAGGAGAATGGAGAAGGGATTGTGACATGGTCATCCCTCCTGCCAGGTGATTTCTTGTTTTCTGTCTCTGTCTCCGTTTCTCCAGTGAGTGCACATGCCCTATAGCAAAAATCTCTCTCAAAAAATAAAACAACTAAACTATGTATTTTTATTGTTTTCATTTTACTTCCTTCAAATCTCATTACAAATGCTACTTTCTCCAGGCAGTCTTCCCTGGCTGTACTGGCTCATAACCTTTGCTTCTGTGAGTTTATTTACCTTCAGATTCATCAGGTATTTTTTTTTTTTTTTTTTTTTTTTTTTTTTTAAAGAATTTTTGCCAGAGAGAAAGAGAGAGAAGGAAAGTGAGAAATCAACCCTTTGGTAGCAGGAGGGTAGGGGGTTGGCCACAGTGCAATCCCTTCTCCTCCTATCTGCTAGGATGTTGGGTACACATGCACATGTGCCCAGTATGATTTTTCAAGCCACTGAGTCCAGGATTCAAACCACAGTCAGCCATGTGGGACTCCAGAGCCTTAACTACTATATCACCTATTGGTGCCAGGTAACCTCTGACTACATATAGCTATAATGTCATGTGTGGGTTTTCAGCAGTGAGGTCTTGTCCTGCCCTCTAAGGTTTGCAAATCCAAAGAGCTGACATTTCCTTTGGCTCAACACAGAGCCATTACAAAAGGACTCAACTTGCACATCATCAACTCATTTATTAGATAAGTTGTATACCCGTGTAAATCCAGGCATAGACTCCCAAAACTCTCAAAGTGCAGTGGATCAAAAACTGATTCATTTCTATATTTCTTCTTCTTCAAGACCCAAGCCATCCTGCAAATCAGATCCTCTGATTCTCTTTGAAGTCTTCAGGTACTGAAATTTTAGATGAATCCCAAGTAATCTATTTAAATACGGCCCATGATGATTAGCAAAGATTGTTTATGAAATGCTAGAGCTGACTAAAGTGTGTTACCTGCCTCCAAGTTGAGAAGACCAGACAACTTAACTTAATTCCAAGGGGTTCAAAGATTCTGCTCTAAGACAGCTTGTACCAAGTTGTCAAGGAGAAACCTGCCATATTGATGGCAGAGAGGAAA
Source organism: Tupaia belangeri chinensis (assembly GCF_000334495.1). NCBI lineage: Eukaryota > Metazoa > Chordata > Mammalia > Scandentia > Tupaiidae > Tupaia > Tupaia belangeri. The sequence goes on along the minus strand of NW_006159671.1, from coordinate 1,311,978 downwards.
AGGGAGGGTGTGCCTAAGATGAGAGGATCCAGGAAGCCTGTCATAAGTTTGGGGGAAGGGAAGAAAGAAAGAAAAGAATAGATGAAGAGGTTAGGGACGCATTTCTGGGTGTACTTGAGCAGGAAGTAGAACACATGTTAATGCAATGTGGGCTACAGCTGTATGGCAGACTACAATGTACACATATGGCTAATGGTACATATTCTGAATAATCAACAGAAAAAGAAATGTTTGCTTCTGAGACAACAAAATTTGGGCACATTATTCCATGTGATGTTGCCTGAGGCAGCCATATCTCACTACAGCTTTGAAGCATCCGTTCTTCACTCCTTTTTCGGTTCCTCTGTACTGATTTCTCTAGCATGAACAGTAGTTCTGTTTCTCTGTATAAATCTTTGCCAAGCTTTATATGCTGGGTTTTGTTACAACTTAACCACCTATCTTTAGTCTGTCATTTTTTATTTCTCCCATCCCTGTAAAGAATTGCAACTGTGCTATATTCCTCATAGAAAACACCAAGAACTTTCAGGCCGAAGAATGCTCTTACACAATGAACTATTGATGTTTAAAATGAAAATAGAATTCAAGTCAGAATCCTGCAGCGGGGAAGAAAAAACAACTTACCTGAGAATCATCAATAAAATCCAGAGATAACGGTATACAGGATAACAGTAGCGAGAGAGCTGTGCTGTGTGTAGTTTTGATATTCCCACTTGGATAATTCTTTCCTTCACATAACAATAGAGTAATTTATAAGAACTCAGAATTCCTATTCCAGGCCATTGCTCTTGTGTTTAATAATTCCCACATTTATTGACTTGATCGTTGCATGCCATTTGGCTGTTAGCAGCATCAGCTATCCAGAAGTTCACCGGCCACATTAGTGATGCTAATGGCTCCTACTACAAAGCTAAACAAGTGAATAGATCAAGCCTTGAGAAGGATACCTTAGCTGCTCATTTTAATTCATTCTCTCCTGCCTATGTTGGTGACAAAGCTACCCTATTCCCCTGATAATTAGGAGATTGAGCTTTCCAATTTTCTTTGCTTTTCACAGCTAAAATTGGGAGCATGAAGAAGGCCTAATCTCTATTGTGTGACAAACTGCGTCATCAGAGATAAAAGGAACCCCACGCAGACATCAAAGTCACTAACCCTGAAGGAAAACTATCAATAAATACATTTGCTCAGAGACACTCATCCTTTAAGAGAAAGAAATGGAAATACTTTCTGGAGGAATTATCTTGGTAAGTCACCTACTGAGCAAGAATACTTAAAGAACTTTCATCTTCTCCCCATGTAGAATCAAGCTTAGATTCCAGAAATCTGCATCCACCAACCACCTGTCGCTGCCCTAAGTCATTCTCAGTAGTCTGCAAACCCAACACTAGAAAAATCAAAGTCAGGTCACCACCAAGGTTTGGCCTTATGAAATCAGAGTTGGCCAGAGACCTATCCCAAGCTACACTAATTATATGAAGAGGGTTTTGAATGCCAGAGAGCTGCTTTGGGAAATGTCATTCTAAAAATATCCAGTCTTTCTTCAAGCTACAAAATGTTCTTTGTAGTATTTCCTTTGGGCAGATGCGTAACAATCCTGATGATATAACAACTATTATTACTACCATCACCCTACCACTTACTAAGGGATCAATTCATGCCTGACATGTTGTTAAATGCTTAACACACATTATCTACCAATTCCCCTAGGGAATACTTACTCAGATATCTGGTATGGACACTGAGATTACAGCAATGTTCAAGCTAGATATGATCCCTTATCCAAAGAGAGCATACAATTCTCATTCCCTAAGTTACTTACTTGAACTTTACAACATACTTACTAGGTAGGTATTAATATTAATATCTGAATTTTGCAGATGATAGAATGGCAGCTTGAAATTCATCCAAGATTACATAGTGAATGGGGCAGAATTTAAAGCCAAGTCACCCTGATCCCAAAACTCTATTCACCTATCAGCTCTGCTGATGTTCTGAAATTTTGAAGAAAAAAACTATTTTGTATCTTTGAAATAGGAGACATATATTACAGTTTTTAAGCAAGCAGGATGAGTATGGCTTCTAGGTGTCAAAATAAGGGAAAAAGAAAACAATTTTCCTGGTATTTTTCCATGTGGTAAAAGGGATGCTTCACCTGGCTAAGATTTTTCCTACTTGAATATGCTTTCTAAGCCATCTTCAGGCTCAGATCTTGGACAATGAAGCACACATGTTTTTTCAGATGCTAATTTTAATGTCATGGGGTTCTTTATAACTCTTTATGAACCACTGAAATGTTAGACTCTAATAATATTGTACTAAATTGTGCATGTCCTACCCATATCAGGCTCTGTAAGAGGCAGGAAATAACAGGTAGTCAAATTATGCAAAATCATGGGAGTAAGCCTTTCAAATAAGTACATCATATGTACTAAAATACTTGGAAAAAGCCAGCTACTGCCCAATTTTAGTGGCGGGACCCTTATGGAGTAGTAGAGCATCTCATTCTATTGGATCAGACTTGTCTAGTTTCCTATTCTTTGGGGCTCTGCTTTAGCCTCTGAGAAGCTAACTTTACACCACCATTTGGAGAGAATAAAGAGCTCCCATTTCCTGTTCGTCCAGGGTCCCCAAAACCAAGTGTACTCATTTCAAAACCTTTGTTTCTTTACAACAGTATTTAACTCCTGAAATTTTTCTGCCTCTGTTAAATGAGAAAGCCCAAAGGAAAAGCAAATGTGCAGATATTAGTGTATAACTGTGTTCCCTCACAGTTTTCTTCTCATTTAATTTACTACAAGGCTCCATGTCGGAATCACTATCTGTGTATGTTTGGCAACAGGCTACTTTAATAAAACAGCCTCAAGAGTTCTTGGTAAGTAGGCTACTGGAGTCTGAGATGAGGAAATATGTCATTTTGGGTACAGAAAGTATTGTGTACCTTCAGTTTAACTACCCATGTTGTCCCTGACAATGCCATCATGCCTTTGAGTGCCTACATGACTGAAAAAAGGAAAGAAGTGAATGTTCTTAGATCACCTAGTGTGTGTTAGACAATGTTACCAGAGGCCTTCAGAAAGCTTACAGTGGCCTGAAAGAAGCTCAGAAAAGGTTAAATGATTTTCCCAAACACAGTCATATAGACAGAAAGTAGTGAAACTGAGATGAGAGCCTGACATTCTATCTCCAAAGTCCTTATTTTTTCCAATGTATTCCTCTGGTCCCCAGTCAGTGACTTCCAGACAAAAGTATCACAATCCTCTCAAGGAAGATACTAAAGTTCTCCAAACAATACTTCAAACAAAAATCAATTTAATTTGAAAATAATTAATACATACATGTATGCTATACAATACTTAGTGAGGAAGATAGACCTAATTAGATATCAGGTGACATAACTTCACAAAAGATTGAAACTTTCTGTTCTAAATGTCATTTTTTTTTAATCCATGAGTTGCATCTCCTCCTGTCCTCCCAGCAGAGTGCCACCTTTCAGCTGGATGCCAGCAATAACACTCTGAAGACTCTCCTTGATGAGATCTTTGAGCGGTGTTGACAAATTCTATTCTAATCATAAAAGAGGGTAAAACAATTTTTCATGCAGCAAACCATTCAAAAGACTTGAAGAACAAACACATCTGTTACCAAATTTTAAAGGCTTGTGTTCTTGGCAAGAAGACAGAGACAGCCACTGCTTTCAACTCCAGATCTTAAGAGCCAACTGGAATGTTTCCACAAGAAAGGAAATTTTGAATGAAAGGCTGTATCTGGCTGTGATCTGTAGGAATTCAGTCCCTTAGGACTCCAAAGTATTTTTCTAGGCTTTCAGCCCCTCCTTTACCTTTATCGTGATAATAATCCCCTCTCACACAGGAGAGGCAAGGGGCAGGCCTTCAGAAGAAGACACCTTCATGGCTCCTGAGAACTAGTGATTTCAGAGAAAAAGAGAAATGAAGATTTTCTACTGATAATTCAGCCTCCAGCCCACAAACTAGACTGGTAGAGAGTCCCTCAAGCCTTCTCTCTGTCTCTGTCACTATTTCTGTCTCTCTCTGCCTCTGCCTCTGTCTTCTCATTTTTTTGTGATTTTTCCTTTTTAAAATTTTTTAAGGTAAAGTATTTTCTTGGCTTTCAGTGCCTCCTTTACTTTTATCTTGTTAATAATCCTCTCCCTCCCACCCAGGAGAGGCAAAAGGTAGGCCTTCAGAAGAAGACACCTTCATGGTTCCTGAGAACAAGCAATTTCGTGCAGCACATGTGGTTTTCTATTTTTGGCCTTTTTTTAAAAAAAAAGAAAAATTTCCAGTAGTTTTTTTTTTCTTCTTTCTCTGTTTCTTGGTTGTTGTTGTTTTTTCTGTTTCCTTTCATTTTTGTTTTATCACACCTCTCTGCTCTTCAATCTCCATTCACTGTGTTTCTAGACAGATCTAAGGGAACTATAGCCAAACATCCAAATACTATTGGGGTTAATATATTCCTCAATATTTACTGAATCTGCTGTGAAAAGGGAGCAAAATGGAACAGCAAAGAGATTCCAGATCACCTCTTTCTGCACATTCCTGAACACTCAGATGGAACTTCAAGTTTAGGAAGAAGCACGTCATACATCAGATGACTAGAAATCACTGCAGGGCCACAAAAAATATGAGAAAGCAATAAAATACCTCTTCTCCAAGGGAAAAGAATATCTCCTCATCACCCACAGACAGTTCAAAGGAAAACATGGAAATATCTGATAAAGAATTTAGAGTATTAAAAGAGAAATTACACACTTTAAAAAAGAATCAAATGGACCTGTTAGAGATGAAGGCTATAATACAGGAAGTCAAAATCTCCCTTGAAATTACTAAAAGCAGACTAGATCATACAGAAAATAGAATCTCAGATATAGAAGAGAAAATTTCTGGCCTAGAAAAATCCACCACAAAGACTGAGAAAATGCCCCCCCAAAAAATGAGAATAATATACGAGAAATACTAGATACCATCAAATGTCCAAACATCCAGATACTTGGTGTCCAAGAAGGTAAAGAGAGTCATAAGGGCATTGATAATCTATTCCATGAAATCTTGAAAGAAACTTTCCAAACCTAGAGAGGCACTCAAAGATTCAGTCCCAAGAAATACAGAGGACCCCAAATAGAATCAACCCAAGAAGATCTTCTCTAAGACACATTATAGCCAGATTGACTAAAACCACAGACAAAGACAAGATACTAAGATTGGCAAGAGAAAGACGGCAAGATACCTTTAAAGGATATCCCATCAGGCTAACAGCAGACCTCTCATCGGAAATAATGCAAGTGAGGAAAGAACGGGAAAATATATTCAAAGTGTTAAGGGAAAAGCAATTTTAACCAAGAATACTATACCCGGCAAGATTATCCTTCATATGGGAAGAAAAGACAAGAACATTCTTAGATAAACAAAACCTGAAAGAATTTGCCAACACCAGACCAGATCTCCAAGAAGTTCTGAAGGGAGTGCTATACCAGGAAAATTAAATACATACACACAGAAATAAGAGTTCAAAAACTAAGAAAATGTCCAACTTAATCATAGGACTCCAAAGAAACGTGTGCATACAAGTATATGTAGATGTTCAGAGCTAATCTATTCTCTCTGTCACTGCTTTAGTTCAAGGACTCAGGCCCCCCTAATGTCTCATTTATTTAACAAACATTAAGTACTTCTCAAGGCCTCCTGGATTTGCTTTCATGCAAACTTAAAGAATTTAAAAGGCAAATCTCCTTCAATCAATTGAAACCCAAGTGCTTGTTCACTTTACCTCCAGCCACCTGCTACACTACAGAGGCACCTGGACTCATGATCTGTTAGTCAATAGCAGGTAGTTTGCATTGTAAGAGACTAGTCTTTTCTTTGTTCTCTTATTTGACTTTTCAAATTGGAGACCCCATTGCACCCTCAGCAGTCCTTAGCCACTGACTGAATCCAAATCTTTCTGTATACAAATGTGGCTGCATGTATGTGTCTTTGTGTGTTTAAGTATGTGTCGAAGGGCAAACAGAAAAAGAGAATCAAAGCCAACCCATATAGAGAGTTACTACTCAATTCGCTACTTAGTCTAGGTCAATCATTGGATTCTAAACCTTATAGGATTACCCACTGTTTATCTAATGAACTAGAAAAAAGAGTAGACTCTACTCTTGATCTCCCATTAAGATTTGACTACTACTTATTAACTCCATGGCCCTGGGCAAAACTAGTTATGTTCTGAGTCTGACATGGAGAACTGACCCAGCTGCAGTGGCGTAGTTGCAGTGGAATACACTGCATAAAGAAGACTGAGATTAAGATACCAGATTCACAAGCACCCGCTGAGAATGTGAGGATCCTTGTGATTCTGCTGCCTAGGAAGACTGGGAAAAATTGTCACATGAAAGGGGCTGGCATGTGGCATGGTGGTTAAAGGTGCTGGACTCCTGCATGGCCAACTGTGGTTCAAGTCCTGGACCAGGTGGCTTGCTTTCTTACTTTCCCTCTCTGTATGGTCAAACTAGAAGATAATCAATCAATCAATCAATCAAGTTAAATAAAATTCTTAAAAAAGAAAAAGAAGCTGCACCATGAGATCCTGTTGTGTTTCCTTGTCATTCTTTCTCATGAAATAAACTTTAAAATAAGGACAATTTATTTGAGGATTAAAGGAGGTGAAAAAGTAAAAGGTATAAAACAAAACATACCACACAGTGAGCATTCCAGGAATGTTAGGCACTGATCACAACAGTGCTCTGCTCTATAAGCAGGGCCTTTCCTGCAGAGAGACTTGCATTCTCCCTGCTAAAGGGCCTAGGGTATACACCAGGGTTCATCAGACACCAAAATGAACACACCTCCCTCTATGAGAAGGACTTACTTAAAACAAGGAAAGTGGCAAATCTGTTCATGGATATAGTTCTAGAATATAGTTCATAGACTAAGCAACAAATCCACTAAAGAATACAGAGTTTTATATACTTTATTCACAGCGTAAAGCAAGCCATTGCTCTCTTGAGCATATTACATTTGCCTCCAGTTAGTTTCCAGACTCTTTTGTTAACATGCTTTTCCTCCATGGAGAGAAAACCTTTTCTCTGTAAAATTTCATAAGTTTTTCATTTGGTCAAAACAAAATTCCTTAAGGTGTTCCTCTGCACATTTACAAACTATCTTCCTCTCAGTACACAGGCAGTCTCGGCAGAGTAAGCCCGACTCCAATTAGAGACAGTGTTTCATCCCAGACTGGGCCAGGGAGATTTTGAACACTACTTTAAAATGCAAGACTTTCAGAAAATATCATGTCTGCAAAATTAGAAGGTTTCAACTCTCCCAAGCAGTCAGAATCTAGGACATCTGACTTAATGTGCCGTCCGGAAAGGTCCTTTGATCATTTGCTTTCCTTGTACTTGTTAGGGACTCTCATGTTTGAAAACTACAACTTCATCATGAACTTCCCTTTCAGATCTGAAAGCAAAGCAATAGGAATGGAACAATAAAAATAAAAATAAATGTACCTTCACGAAGCTAATCCTCTACTATGAAGGGCAGAAAGGCCAGAGGAAGTAACAATATATTTGGGAACTGTTCTACGTGTCAGAAGATCTTATGCTTATCTCACTGAAGCTTTAATTAAAGATAAACTTCAAGTGGGCAGGAACTCTTACTCCTTGATATACATACACACATACATGTATGCTCAGTGTCTAGGACAGTGTCTGGGACGTAAGAGTTCTCGATACATACACATTAAATAAATGATACCAATCTTCATTTTACAGATCAGTAAGCTGATACACGTCAAGAGAAGTAAATGAACTTGCCCAAAAACCCAGAGAAGGGAAAAGCTGCAGGTTGAAAAGTCTAAACACACAGCCCATATTTCTTCCACTATTTTGTACTGTTTCATGGTATATTAAAAACAAAACCAAAAGCATCATGCCTCCAACTGCACTAACACAGTAAGAGAAGCAATGGAAGCACTGGTTAAGGAGAGCTGTCAATATGAACTGTGAGATGATCAGACCACAAATGCGCTCCTAGGACAGACTGTGAAGGTTTTCTATCAATGCAATAAATGTGGTGTACTAAGAGACCTGGGGGACACAATGTCTATTGTGCAGAGATTGGCAGCTTGAAGTAAGGTAAAGGGGAAAAGGGGTCATCATTTGTCATTCAGAGAGCCAGCCTGAAAAGCCTTGTTTCATTACTGGCAAGAACGCCAGGGCAAATGAGCACAAGAGAACAATCAACTGGGATGAACTACATTCATTTAAAAAGAAGAACTAGAAATTCCACTCAGAAAAGTGCTAGAAATCAGATAAATGGTAATATTCAAAATTACAAATGACTTAGAGACACACCGAGCAGAGAGAGACCAATTTCACTACAAAGAAACAAGTTTATCAATAGTCTGAGCAGGAGAATTTTAAACAGTAAGTGGAGAATACTTGATCTTTAAAGACTGATAGCTTGATTTTTAAAACTGATACTTCCTTTTTCTTCTGTAGCACATAGAATATCAGAACATTTAATCACAAAAAGCATTTATTCAGCTGAATAGGGAAAAGGCATTTCTTCCCAGATTCATTGCAAAACCTTTTGCCCTGTTTTGTAATAACTGAAAGTGAATTCAGGGTTAAAATGAGCAGTGTTCCCTTAGAATGACTTACTCCACAGTTAACATCTAACCTTATATAACACAGGTAGGTAGGACGAGATTTCTTTTTAAATTCAACACATACAATTCAATGCTACGTTACCCGGAAAATAAAAGGGGAATCCATTATCAAGGTGGTAAGAACAGAATCAATGTTTCATGGTTTTTTTAAGCCTCTTAATAATTCTTTGAACATCCTCACTGAAGCAGGATGGAAACTACTTCTACAGTGGCATGGACAGACCATATTATATCATAGAAAATTGAGTCAAGCAGCAAAATCATCAATTCATTCTAACAATTTTGAGATCAGTGTGTCCAAGAGTCATAAGGTGACTCTGAAAAATAAATGCAGAAATTATATAGCAAAGGCTGGAACACTCTATATACTTAGATTTCTCTACAATGCTGCCTTCAAGAAGCCAGTGGAAACCAAATCCTTTTAAAGGTTTCTCTCAGATAAAACAGCTTCCTAACTGTTTCTCCCGGTATCTAGAGACCTTTAATCCATTAGGCTTATGAGCCTATAAGCTTTTTAGGAGCCTATAAAAACCTTTGAGACCTGTAAAAACAAGTATGCTCTCAAAAATGAGAAAAGAAAACTACACAATCAATATTAATATGTGCTGATTTGTCTACAAAATGTACCATTAAATCATCAAGGTCTATACTGTTAAACTCACAAATTGTTAAAAATACCTTTACATTGGAAAATAATTTGTAGGTTAGATTTTCTCACTTATCTTGAGTGTACATAATTATTGCTAAGAAACTGAGGCCCTCTATGAACTCAATGGGTCACACAGGTCAAATCATTTCAAAAACAAAATTATAATACTTCTTTGAAATTTTAATAACCAAAACAATGCTACTTAATAGGGAATGTGGGTATGTTTTAATTTATTCAGTATAAAGTGGGTAGAGTCTTTTAACATCTCTAAGGAGTTTAAAGGCCACTACCACTCTCCCCAGTCTCCATCCTTTCTCCACAGACCCTCCACAATGACTTCTATAAAATGCTCAAGTTAATATCAGGCCTCTCCCTTTCCTTCTCACTTTTCAGTGGCTTACCATAGCATTTATGATAAAATCCTACTCCTAACCACAGCCAAGAATCCACGCCATGTCCAGGCTCACCTTGGACCACTCAATCCCTCACTTTATAATTTCTGCAGAAATCCTATTGGCTCTGTCTTCAAAATATATCCAGAATCTGACCACTTCTTATCACCTCTTCTCCTATTTTCCTTTTGTGAATTACTATCCTTTTGTACTTGGATAATGTCAACTGTCTCAAAGCTGGTCTCCCTCAATTCTTGCTCACAACAGTCAGTTTTTACTACTGTCGCCTGAGAATGTATTTAAAAGTTAGTTCTGGAGGTAGCAGTGGTGTAGAGATTAAGGTGCTGGACTCCCACATGCCCAACGACAGTTCGAGTCTCAGACCTGGTGCCTTGAAAAATCACTCTGAGCAAGTGTGTGCATACCCAAAATCCTGAGAGGAGAAGGGAGAAAGGCTTGACTGTCACCGCCTGGGCGGGGGGTGATTTCTCACTCTCCCTCTCTGAATCTTTCTCCTTTCCAGCGTGTGCACATACCTGATAACAAAAACCTTAAAAAAAAAAAAAAGTTAATTTCTCTGTTCAAAATTCTACAAATGGAAGTGCTCATTCTGAATAAGATCTAAAGTCTACACAATGGTCTACCAGGCCCTATTTGGGCCAGGCTTTCACTGCTACTTCTCTTCTCCCCTACTAACCAGTCACTGCTCTGGTCACACTAGACTTCTGGCTGTTTCCTGATTGCACTCAAAACATACCCGCCTTTGGCATTGGGCAGTTCCTCCACCTGAAAAATTCTTCATAATTTCTGCAAGGCTAACATCCTCATTTTCTTCAAATCTTGGCTTCAATGTCACTCTTCATATAAGAGATAGTCTGATTCCCAACATCACAAATTGTAACCAATCATTTGCCACTCATACCACATCAGCATGGGCAATTGGTATTCTTACTTTTGCTTTCTCCCATAACACAATCATATAATTGATCAGTTTTTTGTTTTTTTATTATCTGTCTCTTCTACTAGAATATAAGTTCCAAGAAGGCAGCAATGTCTGAGGTATACTAATGTATTTCAAGTGCCTAGAAAAATGTCTGGCAACTCAATCAATAGTTGAATGGTGACTCAATCTCCTTGCTCTTTCCACATTGGACTTTTCAGTCTGTTATACAGAATTTGTCTAGTCTTTGTCCTGGGTTCTTGGCCCTGGGTTCTTGGCACAGAGTTTCAAAAATTTTTGAATTTACCAGAAATTTATGTATCTTTGTTATTCATGAGCCCACCTGAACATACATGAGTTTATGCTAATGAGACAACTCATGATAGCCCCTAGATAATTTCAGGATTGGAGCTAATAACCATGAAAACCAAGCACACGATCAGAGGGTTGGAATTTTGAGCTAGTTCAACCTCTAGAGAGTAAGAGGGGCTGTTGAATTCAAACAAATGGTCAATGACTCAATTAACAATATATCTATGTAATAAAATTCCACTAAAAACACCAAAGCTGGACACCAAAGCTGAATGGGGCTTCCTGGTTGGGGGACACCTTGGTATGCCAGGAAAATAATGCACCATAATTCTTTGGGGAGAATCCCTAGAAGTTCATGTTGGGGACTCTCCCAGTCCTCCCCTTATATGTGCCTTCGCTTAACTATTCCCAATTTATATTCTTTCTAATAAAACTGGAATCATAATGATAGAACTATCCAGAGTAAAGTTAGAGCTAAAATGAGCAGTGTCCCCTGTCTTATTTAGTGTAGTACTCCCAGGGAGGGTTAAAACCGTAGTTTATGTACATATTGAGGAAAACTAACAAACACACCAGCAGCTTGAGGCTAGTTATTGGACTTCACAGTAGCATAGACCCTTTAGGCAAGAAAAGGAAAGAGGAAGAAAGTCCACAAACATAACTGCTTTCAGTAAAGATAATAGATCTGGCCCTGGATAACTCAAGAAATTTCCTCTTTTGTATTTTACTCCTCTATACTCTGGTTCATTATTTGGTACATCATGGAATGCTGAAATCAATAATATAATATTTTACCAGATGTCAGCAAGCATAATGAGAACCAGGTGAAACATTATGTAAAAATAAACATACACATGCACAGACTATTCCCTGTAATAACGATGGCAGAGCTAAACCACACATTCACGGAAAGCCGAATGCATCAGTTAACATTAACAGTAAGCATTTTTAAGAGATTACAATTCTCAATTTTTTAACACACGTATAATTCACTCCTTCTAAAAATTTACGAAGTAAATAATATGTCATTATAAGAAGGGGAAATTAGGACTCATGCTAAGTGACTTTCTCAACATCTCAAGATAGGGAGTAGCAAAGTCAAGATTCAAATCCAGGGCTGAGCAAGCTATGCTAAGCATGGCTATGCCATAGCTATGCTAAGCACAGCTAAAGCTTCAAAAAATGGGTTTAGAAAATGAATGGAGACAAAGTGGCCTTCACAGTAGATGCAGAGTGGGACAGGAGGGTCCTATTTACCTAATCAAGGAGCCCCAAGTGTTTCATTAGCATAAAATATTCTTCACAATGGCAGGTGCTAGACCCATGATGGCCTCTTAAAGATGTCATGAGATGAATGGATTTTTCAAAACTTAAAGACATAGCCCCAACCTCTGACCCAACAACAGCCTGGTCCATTTAATTTCATTGGCAGCAATAGTAGAATCACTGTGAAAAGCAGACTTATTTATTCCATCCTCATGCTCTGTCACTCCCAGGATCCCATGGGTCAGAAAACAGATGACAACTATCCAGTACATTATGGAAATCCTGGCATATTACGCTAATCACTTCCAGACCTCAGTATGTACCAGAAAGTAAAAAGCTCTAGATTCCTCTGTGCTGGTAAAATATCAATTTGTCTTTTCATTGGCAGCAATGGTAGATGGTAGAATCACTGTGAAAAGCAGACTTATTTATTCCTGTCATATTACGCTAATCACTTCCGGACCTCAGTATGTACCAGAAAGAAAACAACTCTAGATTCCTCTGTGCTGGTAAAATATCAATTTGTCTTTGGCTTGATGAAATAAAGTTATACCAAGCTAATTAAGAATTTCTTATTGGGAAGCCATTTGGTATTATCCAGACTGAAAGTCAAGAGAGTAGGCAAGATTATCCTTGGGGAGTGAGGGTAAGGAGAACATTTGAGAATGGCTCTGTTATGGAGCTTCAGAATGTAATTCAAGAAGCAGCTGAGAAAATCCTGAGAGTTCATTGAGCAAATGTAGAAAATAGCCATTGAATACTGACTACAGGTTAGCACTGCAAATATAAATTTGAATAAACTCAGTCTGTACCCTCAGGAAGCTTGGAAACTCACAGAGTAGACATGGAGAAAAGAGTTAAGAAAAAGTAACTGCCAAGGAGGTGAAAAGGATGTAAAAAGGAAGACAATTATAGTATCAGAACATAGAGAACATGTTCTTCCAAAGAAAAGGGCAGCATCTTACTTAGCCCTAAAGGATAAGCAGGATTTTACAAGTTGCCATGTGCCCAGTACAACATTATGTGCTGTGAATGCCAGCGTCAGCTGTCCTCAACCAGAAGAGACCCAATAAAATGGTGATCATTGAGCCACTGCCCACCACAGGGGGCTCTGGGCCCTATTCAATGAATTTAATGTTCCTCTTGCAAAAAAATCATGAATTTCATTCTGGAACTTGACTCAAAACCATAGAGATGACACAAGAAAGAAAGATGGGAGAGGAAGTGGGTCCTACAAATTTTTTGGAAGCCCATAGCTAGTCCCTGTACTGTGACCAAACAAGCCCAGGTATCCTCATAAAATTAGATGTCACAGGGCTGGCAGGTGGCATGGTGGTTGGGGGCGCTGGACTCCCACATGACCAACCACAGTTGAAGTCCTGGACATGGTGGCTTGCTTTCTCACTTTCTCTTTCTTGCTCTGTCCCTCTCTGGTCAAATTAAAAATAAATAAACAAAATTAAATAAAATAGTTGTTAAAAAAAATGCCACATTTCATAATATTTTCTAGAGCTCTAAATCCCTAGATATACAAAGTCATCCTTTGCTATATCTCAGTAAATTCCATCTCCCCTCAAGATCAACAGAAAATGCACCTAGCACTGTGAAGAAAAAAAAAAAAAAAGCAAAGGTCATCTTTGATCTAGATCACCTTGCTTTACTGGTACATGATAAACAGAAGTATCATTACCATTTGGGTTTCAACAATCAGTTATTTAAGTGTTACTTGCAAGCAGGGTGAAATGTTCAATCTCCCAATCCCATTTCCAAAACAAATCTCAATGCACAGTGCAGAGCTATAAGAAATGACATAGCATGTACTTACTAATAAAAGCATAAGAAAACAACAATTTAATTTAAACAAGCTAATCCAAATATTTGCTTCACTTAAAGCTTGGGAAATGTCATTTCATTAAATCATGTTTTCATTTTGGAAGATGACTGTCAGACCTAAACTATTTTATTATAATAGAAGATAGGAACATATAAAGTTAATACATTTTTAGATTAAGTAACTCAAAATGTATTCTATGTTTTTTTTTATCCCATAATGAAGTTATGAATTCCTGTAAAACAGGGAACAACTTCCCACAAATCTGCTTTATATGACATCCAAAGGCCCACAGCCATACAACTGTCCTCTACCATGAGTCCCTCAGTCACATACTAGGGGAACTATGCCTATTGGTAAGCGTTAAATTTCCTTAGAGAGAAGACTTGGACTGTACACAATGACATCACCCTGGGATGCTCCTGAGCCTAGATTTTAAGCCAAAACTCAGTCTCCTTTTTCTGAAATATGGCACACAATTGGCATGATAGGTTGTAATCCACCACTCTTTTCTCAATAAGAGAAAGTACAAAGAAAAATAATAACCATTTCTTTAAACCACTCAAATGTCTCTGGAAATAATGAAGAATTTAATTATTTTTCCTGGCATGAAAGCAACCTATGTTAATTATAGAAAACTAAAGCACTACACATATGTAAAAAAATAAAAATCTCTCAAAAAACTGTAGCCAGTATCAACATTTGGAAAATGAATTTTTAAAACATTGGTATAATTTTTCTAAAGAGGTATTTCATTGAACACTCATCTGCAGCTTACATTTTTAGACCAGAATAAGATACTAAGTATTTATTTCTCTTCTACTGCATATTTTCTACAATATTAAAGACTATATTTTCAACCGGAAAACGCCTCTGCCCCAAATCCCTCCTTCTGGCCCAACAATCAATGAAAAGCCAGAATCCATGTGCATCTGAAGTGCACCTAGAGCTTCCCCTTTAACAGGAAAAAGGCTCTGCTGCAAACCCCTCCTTCCGACCCAACACCAGGGAAAAGCCAGGTAGGAAGTAATGTATATGGTCATCCATCAGATGACCAGAAACCATCATGTCAAAGGCACAAGAAATATGGGATATCGGGAAAATATCTCTCCCCAAGGGGAAAGAACAGTCCTTCATCATTCATAAACAGTACAATGGAACTCGTGGAAAGGTCAGATAAAGATTTTAGAGTAATCATAGTGACAAAGCTAACAGAAGTGCAAGAAAAGAGAGACAACGAGCTTCGGAAAATGCAGAAGAAAAGAGATGAGTTCCAGGAGGTGAGGAAGTTCTTCCACGATTTGAAAGAGAAAATAGACACCATAAAAAAGAATTAAATGGAACTATTAGAGATGAAGGCTGTAAAATAGGAAGTCAAAACCTCCCTCGAAAGTATTAAAAGCAGATTAGATCATACATAAGATCAAATCTCAGATGTAGAAGACAGAACCTCTCACCTAGAAAAATTCATGAAAAAGACTCTGAGAAAATAACCCCAAAAATGAGAATATTCGAGTAATACTAGATACGATTAGATGCCCAAATATCCAGATAATCAGTATCCCAGAAGGTGAAGAAACTAATCAGGGCATTGATAATCTAGTCCATGAAATCCTGGAAGAAAACTTTCCAAACCTAGAGAGGCAGTCAAATATCCAGACCCAAAAAATACAAAGGACCCCACATAGAATAAACCAAAGAAGATGTTCTCTAAAAAACGTCATAGCCAGATTGACCAAAACCACAGACAGAAATAAGATACTAAAATTCCCAAGAGAAAAACATCAGGTTACTTTTAAAAGATATCCCATCAGGCTAACATTGGACCTCTCATCAGAAGCAATGCAAGCAAGGAAAGAATGGGAAAAATATATTAAAAGTGTTAAGTGAAAAACAATTTCAACCAAAAATACTGTATCCGGCAAGATTATCCTTCATGTAGGAAGAAAAGATAAAGACATTCTCAGATAAATAAAACCTGAAAGAATTTACCAACACTAGACCAGCTCTTCGAGAAGTTCTGAAGGAAGTACTATATCAGAAAAACTAAAGACAGACAAATAAGAGAACAAAAAATTACCAAGAAAAAGGCTGACTTAGTGGTAGGAACAGGTTGTGAAATATCAATAATAATGCTGAATGTTAACGGAAAGGTCAGACCACAGTAACACTGAAAATTTCAACCCAAGAGAGATTACATGAGACTGAACCAGTGAAATAGAATTCTGTGATTTTTTTCTAAAACATTACTGATTTTATTCTATGCTTTGTCTTCCAGATTCAAGGATTTTTGTTTTCTTTTGAATTGTTGTTGGGTTTAGCAATGTGTTAGTTTTGTTTTTGTTTTTTTTTTAACGAATTTTTCTCCGTTCCTAACCCCTTTGCAATTGGAAAATATTTGTGAGCATTCTTATTTTGTGACAGCATGGTTATTTGCATAAGTTCATTAATGAAATAGAATTTGTTGCCTTGCATCAGAAATTGAATTTTTATGGGACTTTGTGCAAGTAACAGACCAAATTGAGATTAAACTTTTTTTTTTTTTTTTGCAAATAAGTTAGTATATACCTCTCTTTAGTAAAAGGGGGAATGGAGAGAGAGATACAAAAAATGTTTCAGAAGAAAATTACAATGCACTTGTCACTAGATTCTAGCTTTGTCTATAAGATCTTTTGTGAATCAATAACATGTGAGGAAAAAAATTTAGAATGGAAGGGAAGGAGGAGAAAGGGGAAGGAAAAAAATGGGTAAAAGTATGCTTAACTGACAAAAAATGAGAAGCTATTTGTTAATGATAATGTATATAGTAATATACTTGTCTTGACTGACATGAATGGCATTTGTGTTGAAAAAAATGTAAACTGTAAACACATGATAAAATGTAAATTAAAATAATTTTTTAATTTAAACATTTTTAATTTTAATTTTTATTAAAAGGATATACAGTAATGACTTTGACCAATTTCTTATCACTAAACATTGCGTAAAGTTTTTCTGTAATGTAAATGACAGGCAGTAAATATCCATATATTGACACGTTTACACACAGCCATCTCGTACCCTAAAGATAAATTCCTAGGAGTAAAAGTGCTGATTCATAGGATATACAAAATTTTAAGCCTTGATCAACACTGCCAAACTGTTCCACTGGAAAGGACTTCCCATCCTCTTCCCAAATGAAAAGTGTGAGGACGTCCATTGACCTGCTAGTGTCCTCATTATCTTAACTGACTTATTTGATCAATTGAAAAATGGCACATCATTGTTTTAATTGATCTGTATTTGATACCAGAAAAATGTATCCGTTTTTAATGAGTCATTTATCTTTCTTCTCTTATATTTTCTTTGTCTCATTTTTAAAGTTTACATGATTACCTTTTTACTTATTCATTTGATGTGAAGTTCTGTGTCTACACACACACACATGCAAATATATATATGTATATATATATATATGTATATGTATGTGTGTATATATATGTATATGTGTGTGTATATATGTATGTATGCATGTATGTATATATATAGGTTTTTTCCACAGGGCGTATGTATGTATGTATGTATGTATATATATAGGTTTTTTCCATAGGGTATGTGTGCTCATCAGAGAATGGAAAAGTAAAAAATTATCCCCCAGTGGAAATGGCCATGCTGTAATCCCTTCTCCTCCAGCCTTCCCTCAGGATTTTGGGCATGCATGCACATGTGTTTGGCATGATTTTCAAGCCACCACGTCCAGGACTCAAACCACAGTCAGTCATAGGGGAGAGTCCAGTCCCTTAACCACTATGCCACCTGCTGACCCCTGTCCTTTCCCTTTAAGGCCTTCAAACTTTGAGATCCATGCGCTCTTATTCTTACCTTTTTCTTTGAAGAGATTCTTTCTGTTTTTTAGGCCTTTGTTACCTAAATATTTTACAATAAAAATCAGTGACAGAGTGTATAGGTAGAAGCTAAACATGGTTTTGAATCACATTTCTGCCTCCTACTCACCATGTGAGCACAAGAAATCATTTAGTATCTGACAGCTTGTTTCCTTATCTGCGCTAAAAATTTTCTAATATACTTTCTGTTTCTAAAAGTCAGTGATTCTAGGAATTGGCAAAATTATGGAAATTTTCTTTTTTTAAAGTTTTTGTTTTTAATTAATTTATATTCATTCACTAAGCATTGTCACAGCATACAAAATGTGATTTCCAATCCAGAATATGCTACATAGTGGCTTAATCATATATGTTGTCATCAATAATTTTCTATTTCTACTTTCATATATTATATATATTCCCCCTATTTCTCACCCTCTGCTATTTCCCACCCTCCTCCCACACTATCTCAGGTGCCCATGATTGTTTTCCATTCCTTTTTTTCCCCACATTTTATTGATTCATAAAATTTCTCAAATAATCTAACCACTTCTAGTGGCTTAATCATATATGTTGTCATCAATAATTTTCTATTTCTACTTTCATATATTATATATATTCCCCCTATTTCTCACCCTCTGCTATTTCCCACCCTCCTCCCACACTATCTCAGGTGCCCATGATTGTTTTCCATTCCTTTTTTTCCCCACATTTTATTGATTCATAAAATTTCTCAAATAATCTAACCACTTCCAATAGCAAGTTCTGCTGATATATACATATCTATGAATATATGTCTGACTTGAAGCATGAGACTCTGAGTAGAATGAATATAAGGTAGCACCTAGCAGATGCTACATAGTTTACTACAGTCATTAATTATGTATTTTTACTATATTTTTTTAATTTCAAGAAAAGCAGATTTAGCTTTAATAAATCAAAGAAATGCTAAGGAAATATGCTCAAAACTTAAAGTCAGGAAACAGGTTGAGATTCCATGCAAATAGTGGATACGTTACCCTATTGGCAGCTCAAGACAAAAATCTTTAAAACCAGAAAACAAAGACCAAAAGAAAATCAGGAATATTTTAGTCAATAGTCATAAAATTCTATTTCACCAGTTAAGTCTCATGCATTTTATCTTCTGTTGTGGTTTGGTTTTCCCAATTAAATTCTGGGATATAATATTTAACTCCAGACCTGTCCTCACAATTAAGTTGGCCATTTTCTTAATTTTTGAACTCTTATTTCTTTGTGACCATATTTAATTTTCCTGGTATAGCACTCCAGAACTTCTTGGAGATGTGGTCTGGTGTTGGTAAATTCTTTCAAGTTTTGTTTATCTGAGAATGTTGTCTTTTCTCCCAATATGAAGGATAATCTTGCTGGGTATAGTATCCTTGGTTATAATTGCTTTTCCCTTAGCACTTTGAATATATTTTCCCATTCTTTCCTCGCTCACATTGTTTCCAATGAGATATCTGATGTTAACCTGATAGGATATCCTTTGTAGGTAAACTTGATGTTTCTCTTTTGCCAATATTAGTACCTTACTTTTGTCTGTGGCTTTGCTCAATCTGACTATAACGTGTCTTGGAGAAGATCTTCCTGAGTTGATTCTACTTGGGGTCCTTTGTATTTCTTGGGACTGGATCTTTGAATGCCTCTCTAGGTTTGGAAAGTTTTCTTGCAGGATTTCATGGAATAGATTGTCAATGCCCTTATGGGTCTCTTCCCCTTCTGGGCTACCAATTATACAGATGTTTGGACGTTTGATGGTATCTAGTATTTCTCGTAGAGTATTCTCATTTTGGGGGAGAAACTGATGGTATCTAGTATTTCTCGTACAGTATTCTCATTTTGGGGGAGAAATTTTCTCAGTCTTTGTGGCAGATTCTATCTTCTACATCTGAGATTCGATTTCAGTATGATCTAGTCTGCTAAATTTTCATATTTGTATGCATTTATGTTTTAGAGGAACATTTATTTTAAACTTTAATTTAAAAAGCCAAGTGGAAGGGGAAAAAGAAAAAGTAAAACATTTAAGGAACACAAAGATGGGAAATTATCTGTTGATAACGTGTAAGATACTATCTTCGACTGGACTAATATATAATGTACTCATGCTGGAAAAATTTATCTTGCAACCTATAATTATTCATAGTGGTTGAATGTATAAAAAATAAATAGCCAACACTGAAAAAATAGAAATTGAATCTAATGGAGAGAAGAGCTGGCTAAAGCAATTGATTTGGTAAGAGAATATGCTTTCTGTTCAGCATGAAAATATAATCTGCCTTAAACAATTGCCCATTTATAAGGTAGGTCTCCAGAATATTGTATTATAATCACAGGTTAGTAGAGTTTCGAAAAAGTTCCCATAAGTTTACATAGTCTACCCTCATTTTTCAGATGATGACATTGAGGTCGTAAAGGAAAGTGAGCTAATAGTCAAAGAAAGAAAGAGATGAAGAGTTAAAGAAGGACCCCCAACCTCCTCATTTCTGAGGGGAACATTTTCTCTTACCATAGCTCTTTAGCCTTATATCCCAGTTTTTAAAAAAATGTGACTTTTGGAAATCAGCAAATAAGGTGGTAATCTCCACCAACATCATGCTGTAACACCATGATTAGTATGATGTCCTGAGATTTACCGGAAAAGACCTTCATGAGAGGAGTGCTCAGAAAGCCATACAGAGTTCAGCATCGAAAAACAAGGGCTGGGATCTGCAGGTGGCATGGTAGTGATTAAGGCTCTGGACCCCAACTTGGTTCAAGTACCAGACCTGGCATCTTGCTTTCTTGCTTTTTCACTTTCTCTCTGGTAAGTGCACATGCCCTATAGCAAAATTTTAAAATTACAGTAATAAATAAAATGAAATAAATAATTCTTAAAAGAACAAGGGTTGGGGAACTTCACTGCCTTGCTTCAAGACCCAGTTCCACCTCTACTGTCTTTGTGATCTGAGCAAGTTACGAGGCCTCTCTCACTTCAGCTTTCCCATCCTCAAAATGAGCTAATAAAACACTCATCTCATAAGCATATTGTGAAGATCACTGTTTAGGGCTTGGCCACGTGCCTAGCCTGGTGAGAGTGGTCAGTAACTGTTAGCAATGAGTAATGCATCGACTAGTCTATTACAGTATTCCCAAGTATACATGGGGTGGAAATCAATAGCCCCCTCTATCACTCTTCTCCCAACCTGACTATTAGCAGAAGTTAAACAGGAGCATCTGAATAAGCTAATGTATTTGTTTGTTTTATTTTTTCTATTAGTAAGTTATCTTATTTTTAAAATAATTTTTATTGAGCTTCTGTGGTATGGTATGTTCTACATGATGCTGAGTGCTATGAGAAATGAAAGATGAACGAAGAACAACCCAAGTCCAGGTATTTTCCCTTCCGAGTGGCATCGCTGGCCTATGCCTCCCATCATGGCCATGTTCATCCCATGAACATTCATTATGAAATCAGTTAAAAAATAAGGTCATATATCAATATCCTTCCCTATTTTTAAAATAAATTTTAATTTTAATTTAATTTTATATTTTTTAATTCATAAAATTAAACCATATGCTAAAATATATAGTAGATTCATTTAAAAATATGAAAGGCCTGTAAGAATAAAATAAACTTTAAACATCCATAAGGGAAATTAAAAGTTGACTTTCAAAGGAAATTGTTTCTATAAAGATGCCAACATTCTCAAAAGTTATATATAATCAATATAATGTAATTCCAATAAAATTAATTGAACTTTGATATATTTATTAGAAAAATTTCTGAAAATTTCAATGAGGAAGAAGAATAAAACAATTCTCATATAGAGGAAAAAAGGAATAATTTGAGCTAAAAATTTGTATATCCTCATTGTAAAACACAGTGTAAGGTATAGAAATGAAAATACTGGCTTAAGCATATGTAATTTTTTGTATGATAAAAGACATTTTAAATTAGCAATAAAATGAGAATTGTTTAATAAATAGTTCTGGTACATTTGATCAAATACTTGAAGAAAAATATACTGCTAGATCCCTATTTCACATCATAAGGCAAGGGGTATTGGGTGTGTTGTCTGTCTGTCTTTGTTTCGTTCTCTCCCACTCTTGGAAGAAATGAATAACCAAAAAAAGATACATACAGTCTTGAAAATTAATGCTAAAAAATATGTTAAATGAGAAAGCATGTTTCCAAATAGTAAAAGTAATATTATTCTAATTTTATTTTTTTAAAAAGTATTTATATTTTAATGAACAAAACAGAAAAAGAAATAAGGAGACAGAGAGGTAAAAGCTAGAGGAATCTATATCAAAATGTTAACTGTGTTTTTATCTTGGGCGATATGGTTATGGATGGGTTTATTTCGTATTTGAGATTTTGCTACATACCAAGTTTTCTGAGATGAAAATGTATTACTTTTGAAATCAGGAAAAGCAATCATATTTTGAAAGATACACAGAAAGAACCTATAAAATAGTTAATGGGAATAAAAACCCATCAAGATTTTTTGTTGCTGTTGTTATTCCTATTGTTTAGATTTCATATAAACAGGAATTGATTTTGACCAAGAATCTGGTTTATCAGAGAGACACATTTGCTCAAGGAAGGCACCCTGCAGCCTGAAGGAGACCTATTGTAAACATGGACACATATATAAAGAAAAGCAATTTTGCCACACAATTATGTTTTAGAGAAAACTTCCGGAGCCTGACAATTGCTCCAGCTCCCTCTGTTTTTGACTGATGGAGAGTATAGCAGGAGGCTCTTGAAAGTGACAGAAGAGATTGAGTGAAAGGCTGATGGGTTTTTTTCCCTTAGCCATGTGGGACTCAGGCTAACTTTACTAGGACCATCTGCTACCTTACTGTGAACATTGAGTCTGCAGTGCTGAGTGTACTCCTCTGAACTTCCACCCAGGCTCTGAAGGATCCACAAAATACCTTGAAGCAATGAGTACACAGTTCAATTCAAAATGGGTCATCCTAACACAGACCACCCAGCTGCAACTGATTACTAGTTCCAGCTTCACTTCACGTGTCAGGTTGGGATGAGAGTGCCTTCCTGACACATGGGCCCATGACAACTAGCATTCAGCAGTGTGGTTCTAATACCAAACACAGAAAACCTGTATCTCCCTTCAAGCTGTATATGCCACGGTATACCTCAGTGGTCCCAGCTCCTTTCCTTGGTCTCAGCACCCATCTGACTTGGCCCTACCTACCTTACCGATGTCATCTTCTTTCTTTACCTCTCATTTCTTAAACTTACTAACACTAGACTTGTAGTCTCTTCAAACAAGCAAAACTACTGCCCACCTGAGGACCTTTGCATGTGCTCCCCGCTCTGTAGGAGAATGCCTTTGCAAAGTATGACTTGGTAGTTTCTTCTCACTCAGATCCCAGCTTCCTCCACAAGGACCAAGCTGAATATACCAGTCCTCTAACCACTCTCTCTAAATTATTTGACTGGCTTTCTTAGCACTACTGAAGATTTTTCTTGTCCATTACATCTTCATGCATGGCAATGTGGCTGGTATATAGAAGACTACATGATAAATTTCGATTTATTGATTTGCTAAATTAATACATTATTTTGTATAGTCTCAAAATATACAAAGAATGTTACCATTCTCTTTACCTCTATTGCCACCATTGTGGTTCAAGATACCATCATCTCTTCCTAGATTTTCCCAACAGCTTCTGAGAAAATATGCCTGCCTCCACTCTTGCAGAGAATCACACTACCCTGTTGAAATGTCGGCCATATCATGTGACTCTTTGGTTCAGAGTCCTCTGTGGTCTAATTTCACCAAGAGCTAAAGCACACATCCCTACAATGATGTGCACAGACTTGAAGATCTAAACCCCTGACCTTCCCACTTCCTCTCTGAGTTTCCCCCTTCTGCTACATTCAGTCATGCTCGTCCCCTGGCTGTTCCTTGTCTATTCCAAGAACATTCCTGTCTGGGGGCATGCACTGGCTATTTCTCAGTCCAGAACTCTCTTCACCACATATTCACCTGGCTGGCTCTTCTCTGCAAAGCTGTTTAATTGCCATCTTCTGAATAAGAACCACCTCGAGTGCCCCACTGAACACTGCAACCCTCCCATCTCCAGGACAGCCCATCTTCCTTACCCTGCAGTATTTCTCCCCACAACACTTGCCATTTTCTAATATACCGTATGATATACTTATGTTTTCTTTTCCCCCCAAATGTTGCCAACAGTGAATGTGCTTGCCTGAGAGAGACAGAGAGAAAGAAAGCACTCCTCAGTGGAGTGTGGACACATCACAATCCTTTCTCCTCAATTTCTCTATCCTGTCAGTATTTGGAGCATGCATGTACATAAGTGCAGCAAGTTTTTCAAGCCTCCAAAATTGGTATACAAATGGTACAGTTCAGGTGGAAGCCAGCTCTATTATGTATATTTCTATTTCCAACTGCCAGCATATAAGCCCCACAAAAATCTAAGATTTTTGTCAAATTTCCAATGATATTTCCACCCTCTCTCCACCAGCCCTACAGAACAATGCCTGATACATTGTAGACTCTCAGTATTTGTTGCATGAAAAAAGAGAATGAATCATAAAACAGGGAAAACAAGTACTTATTTTGGCAATATTTGTGACAAGCATGTGGTGAAGTTCGCTTTCTTTTCTCCCTGCCACTTCTGCCTTTGAAAGCTACAAATGAAAAGTGCCATGTTCCATAGAAGGAAGCCCATGGTTAAGCAGGTGCTAACCAAAATTCAGCCACTGGGTTTTACTGGGTACAGAGGCAGAAAGCGAGAAGTGCTCCTCTATGAGCCACTACTCCATGGGATCTTTTGGCCTTGACAGGATTTTGATCTTGGCAGACAGAAAACCTTGGTGAACATAGTGGTTAAGGAATTTTGGCAGTAGCAATCAAACCCATATCTACAGAAGCAACTGGCTACCAGAAGAGACCTTAGAATCATGTCAGAATCATACGGGATCTTTGTGATTCTAGATGCCTATCTCCATATTTTAGGGATGAGAAAATTAAGTCCCAAAGAGGTTAAGTGACTCTGAGGTCACGCTGGTATTTGCTAATCCTAGTTAGAGAAGAGGACAAACACTAAAGTAGAAAAGTTTGTATATATAAAAAAAAAGTCATTTATCTCAGAAAAAGATAACCCTAACCCAAGCCCTGTATGCTGATCCAGCATACTGGTC
The DNA here is from genome assembly GCF_000334495.1 of Tupaia belangeri chinensis. Taxonomy (NCBI): domain Eukaryota; kingdom Metazoa; phylum Chordata; class Mammalia; order Scandentia; family Tupaiidae; genus Tupaia; species Tupaia belangeri. Next base: position 1,286,851 of record NW_006159671.1, on the reverse strand, counting down.
TGCATATGTATGTGTCATAGAAGATTTAGAAATAATCTCTCTTGTCTGAGTCAGCTAACACTGCATATTTTAATTCTACCAGTCATTTCAGAGCCTCTGCTAACATGCACGTGACTCCTTATTAAATCAACTTTGTTAAAAAAAAAAAAGCCAATTTAAAATAGACTGTCTCAAAAATTACATTTATATAATTTATGAGTTTTAAGTAATCTTTATTCAGGTTGTCACTTCCAAGAATCTGATTAAAATTGTTAGTTTATATAGAAAAAAGATTGAAGCAAAGTTTAAAAAGAAAAAAGAAAGCTCGGGGTGGGGGGATTCTGTTGGTTTCTCCACCTACCTTTGATATTGCAATGCTTAGTAAAACTACACATATCACCTCATCTGATAAGAGGGAATGGGACAAGTCGAATTAATAATATTATGGACAAAGGCAGATAATTATTTATTTTTTTCATTCATTGGTCTCTGAAATCATTTAAGGTACAGGGTGGCCATCGTCAGTGATTGACATCTACATCTGTGTTCGCTTGTGGCATCAGTTTTCAGACGAACATCTCACTAGCATACACTTATCCAAGTTCATTTTTAAAGCACTGAATTCTTGCCTGTGACAGAGAGCTACCATGAGTTACTGAACTGCATGGCTTTTTAAAAAATGTAGCTTGTATGCATACAGCTTGGATCCTGGTTGGTGATGGGTCTGTGCATTCTGAGAACACTTAACTCTGTGGGGGATATAAAGGGATATCTTTGAGTCAATATTCAGCCTTAAAGGGTTTTCCTTCTTCTCTCATGACTTAACAAGAAAATACTTAGGATGTATAGTATTATCCTATATCCTTAAACTTGCAGTTCAGAAAGCTTAAATATAACTCACTTCAGTGTGTAAGAAAAATATATGAACTAGAAAATAAGATGACCTCAGGGACCAGCAGATGGAGTAATGGTTACATTGCTGGACTCCCACATGGTCAACCATGGTTCAAGTCTTGGACCTGGAGGCTTGAAACTCAGGCAGGGTGCATGTGTATGTGTTCCCAAAAGCCCAAGAGGAGAATGGAGGAGAAGGGATTGTGGCATGGCTATCCCTCCTTGGGGGGGAGGGGGGGAATTCCTTACTTTCTGTCTCTCTAGCAAGTGCACATGCCCTACAGCAAAAAAATCTCTTTAACAAAAAAGAAGGAGAAGGAGAAGAAGAAGAAGACCTCAGAGATGCATTTTTTTAACATGGTCCTGAGTTACTGCATGAACAATGTTCCCTGGAATTATCTAGTAACCCTTCTCTTCTCTCAGCATACTTCCCCCCGCCATCTGACTCCCATTATTAAGACACTAACTTTTTTTTTTCTCCATAGGGTGCATGTACTCCACCAAAGAAAGAAAGAGAGAGGGATAGTGAGAAATCATCCCCCAGCGGGTTGGCCACACAACAATCGTTCCTATTCCATTCTCCTGTTGGGATTCTGGACACATACACATACACACTCAGAGTAATTTTTAAGCTGCCAAGTCCAAGACTCAAGCTGTAGTCAACCATATGAAAATCCAGCTTCTTAACCACTACACAAACTTCTGGCCCCAAGACACTGAGATTTTTAAACCAATGAGATCATAACAAAGGGAAAAGACCAAAGACTTTGTACTTTCAATGAATGAGGGAGCAGGGGCTGGTCAGGAGAAGTTTCAGCCACAAATGTTTCAATCACAAAAAATGTTGACACGGACAACAGTGAATTTTTTATTATTTTAGAATTATTTTATTTAACTTTATTTATTTTAATTTGATGGGGGTGGGGAGGGAGCGAGAAAGCAGCCACACCATCTGCTGGACCCAACAGTGAAATTCTTATAACAGGTGCAGAGGCTACATTGTCCAGCACCCTTTTAAAGACCAAAGCACTTAGTCCCTCAGATTCTGAAAATGTCAGTAGCTGATAGATCTTGGCTGGGCCTCCTTCTGGGCAGTTCCCTCAGTGGAGGAGAGCTGCCTTCCCCAAGGTCCTCTGCCCTTCCTAGGGGCATATGCAGTGGGTGGTCTTTGTTGGGTTGATCTGATATATTATTTCAACGCAGGACAACTCTACTGAGCCATCCCAGCTCCAGGGCTTCCCAAGAATTGGCTGAGGCTTATGTTGCTCCCACATGGCAGTTTGATTTCTCCTTTTGCCTGTCCTGTTTTCTTTATTTCTCTGATACTGGGAGCATCTCCCAGTAAAATTTCTACATGCTAGTCTCCAAGTCAGAATGTGCTTTCTGAGGAACAGGATCTAAGACATTTTCTGTGATGCCAAACTCTGTCTTGCCAGATGGGAATAATGAAGCCCAACAGCCACAGAAGGAAGTCATCAGAGAATAAGATACCACCAATAAAGGACGAAAAGAAGTCATCTGAAATGTTAAATAAATCATATACCACTACTGGGTGGGTATTTATTCAGTAATACAAAAGTGACTTAAAATTTTAAAATCTATTAACATGCTACATGAAATCAAGAAGTCATCTACTAATAACCAATGGGATTATCTATGCCTCAAAAGAATGTAATAAAAATTTTACACAATTTATAATGAAACACTAGAGAAACATCCTTTAAATCATAAAAATGGGTGGGGGTGCGCACTGTCATTTTTCCAAAGCTTATGCTTACCAGAACGCTCTGGCTGACAGAGTAACTGGATAGATAAAGATATAATAGGTCTTTTTTCTCCCAGAAAATAAGTGGGTTTTTTAAATTTATTTTACCTTATCTTTCAAAGAGCACTATTTCTCATGCTTAAATTGATAGAAAAATTTAAAAAGCTAAAAATTCAAAGGTACATTATTAGGAATCTCCCAGTCCTCAACAGTGACTTTATATTTTTATTCCTTACATTATCTAAAAAATAAATACAAGCTTGTAAAAAATCTAGAGTAAATTAATGGAAAAATTGGACTTGGTCTGCATGTCGTAGATGTTTGTAACTGTGAACAGTCATGTGATGGGGTCACAATTGCCTCTAAGTATTACTGGTTTAATCACTGGGTGCTGGGCCTGAAGGGTAAGGCAGCTGGATCTCACATGGCTGACCACATGGTTCAAGTTCTGGATCAGGTAGCTTGAAAAACACACCAGCCATGTATACATGTATGCCCAAAATCCCAAAATGAGAGAGAAATGCAAGAGAAGGGATTATGGCACAATCACTTCCCACAGGAAAGGGGTGTTTTATTGTGCTCACGGACTCACTCTTTCTCTCTGGCAAACATACATGTCTTCTGGCAAATAAAGAAATGTATCACTGAGTGCTGATAAGAGAACAAAGTGAGACATCATATATAAATTTTGCATTTTCATCAAGTGACGACATGAAAGAAGGTTTTGCAGTGATGCAGAAAACAAGGAAGAGACTTGAGTGCATTATAGCTGAGGAATGCTAAACCCAGTGATACAGGGTTGAAGTAATGACTGGTACATGGCATATCCAAAGCTGTGGTTTGAACTCAGCAAAATAACAGTATTAGTCACATACAATAAACACTGCTAATTTGGTAATTATAATTAAGAGCTACCAGATGAAGAAGTGTATTCTTAGTTTTAAGTCTTACATTTTTGGAACATTATTCTAATTAACTTTTAAAATAATCTAAGTCATCACAGGTTATTCAAATATTTTTTCTTTAAAAATTGGTTTATACCTTACTGAGGCTTAAGAAACATTGCCTTAGAGAATCAATTAAAATGCCATTAACACTAATAAAAGAGTTCAGTACTATAGACACAAAGTAAACATATAAAAATCAATGGCATTCTTAAACACCAGCAACAAAAAGGTGCAAAATATAATGAAAAAAGCTAATCGCCATACTAGCAGCACAACAAATGAAAACTAGGAATAACATCACTGAGAAATATACAGGAAGGGCATATGTGTGTGTGCTGAGAGAATTCTAAAATCTTCCTTAGAGATTCAAGAGTACTTGAGTAAATGGAAAGGCATTTATGATGAAAGTAAATAATGTTTAAAAGACAATTATTATCCAATTTAATTATATGTTGAGTTCAGTTTCAATTAAACTCCATATAAGATTATTAGTAAAATGTGACCACATAGATCTAGAAGAGTAAAGTGGTAAGAATAGTCAAGAAAATTTAGCAAGAAGGAAAAAGTGATTAAGTGGTCAGAAAAAAGTTGTAAGATAAAACTAACCTTTATTAGTTAAGTATATTAAACACATATCTTTCTAGCAGAATTTCTTGGAGCCTTCTATATAGTGATATGGATTGTGTCTGAGGAAGAGGGGTGATAGAAAATCATGCAGAAAATCATTTCAGAAACCAGCGTCATGACTGAGAAGTCCACAGCCAAACCATCTCCTTCAACCTCACCTCCCAGAACCAAAGCCAGAAAGGTATGGAAATTTCTCTTTTTTATCTTCTTTTTCCTTTTTTTCTTCCTCTTTTTTTCTTTATTTTCTCTTTTTCCCCCTTTTCTTCCTCTTACAATTCTCTACTCTACTCCCCCTTCATAGGATAGAGGAACTATAGGCCTTTTTTATTCCCCCCTGGCTTACATGGTTCTAATTTCTTCTCACAGAATGTTTTTGAGGCCCATTTCAATTTATCAGCAAGCATAGCTACCTCAAATAATTTTTTGTTATTTTTTTAAAATATTTTTTTATAATTTTGTTTGTGATTCTATAACAACAGAGACAGTATGGTTTTAAATATTATTGAGAAAATATTTACATGTCAACTACTCAAATCATTGAAAAGCAAACACCTGCACATAATTCACACATAAACCTTCTCAATTCAGCCCTGCCTACCAAGTATTCTATGATATACCATCTGCTAGCAGATATCAGTTTCTTTTTCTTCCTTCAAAGTCCTCCTCAAGATAATCCTCTGGTTGTGACTGTTCTTTTGCAATCTCTACTGAATACAATCGAAAACTCCAGGTTATTTTATGGCATGAATTCTTTCATATAGCTTCTCTAATCCTCTCTACCAGGCAGAACTGTTCATGGTGCCAGACCATCTTTCCAAGAGCTTCTATTGGCTTACTTGAGATCTACCTTATTTTCATAGTTGTCTGGTTTAATCTTCACATGTGACATTCTAGTCAAAGGCCTATCCAATAACAAGTATTTCCAATTTCTGATTCAAAGCAGAGGGTACTATTTTTTTTTTT
>NW_006159671.1:1269349-1281624 GCF_000334495.1 Tupaia belangeri chinensis | reverse complement strand
TAAAGACAGAAAGCAAGAAATCACCCCCCAGGGGGGATGGTCACGCTGCAATCCCTTCTCCTCCATTCTCCTCTTGGGATCTTGGGCACGCACACACACGCGCCCGGCGTGAGTTCTAAGCCACTGGGTCCGGGATGCGAACCGTGGTCGACTACATGGGAGTCCAGCGACATAGCCATTACGCTAACTGCTGGTTCCCAAAGCAGAGAGTATTATTGAACTTATGCAAATAACCATTCTGCCACAAAATAAGAATACTCCCCAAAGTTTTCCAATTCCAGAGGGGTCAGGAAGGTAGAAATATTTATGTTTCCATTTAAAGAAACAAACAAGAAAAAAAAAATTCAACAAATTGATGAACCGATCAACAGCTCAAAAGAAAGCAAAATCCTTAAATTGGGAAAGCAAAGCATAGTAAAGAAAAATTTCATCATGTTTTATTCAAAAGTCATTCATCAAAAGTTAACAATCACTGTTATTATTAATATTTCTTGTCCCTAGCTTTAAGATGGTCATCTTCTTGGTTGCTTTTTGTTTTCTTATTTCCATTTGTGTGTCTTTAGTTTTCCTCGTGAAGCACTCCTTTCAAAACTTCTCGAAGAGCTGGTCTGGTGTTCCCACCTGGGCATGTTTCAGTAACTGACTGTTTTTCTCTCTCTTCTATTCCATCTCTTGGTTTGCTCTTTGCTCTTTTTTTTTTTTTTTTTTGAGAGGTATTTGCTATAGGGCACATGCGCTAGCCAGAAAGACAGCGACAAAGAGATAGAAAGCGAGAAATCACCCCCCCCAGGGGGGATGGCCATGCCGCAATCCCTTCTCCTTCTCCTCCATTCTCCTCTCAGGATCTTGGGCACGCACGCACACATGACCGGCATGAGTTTAAGCCACTGGGTCCCAGACTTGAACTGCAGTCAGCTACATGGGAGTTCAGCGACATAGCCATTATGCTAACTGAGTTCCTTAGCTTTCTGGTCATATCTTCAGATATGACATTTCAGTCAAAGCCCAGGCCTTTACCAGTATTTTCAATTTGTGATGCAAGGCAACAGATATTACTGAACTTATGCAAATAACCATTCTGCCACAAAATAAGAATGCCCACAAATATTTTCTAATTCCAGAGGGGTCAGGAAGGGAGAAAAGTTTATATTTCAATTTTTAAAAAAATTAACAAATTGCTGAACCTATGAACAACTCAAGAGAAAACAAAAATCCTTAAATCTGGAAGACAAAGCATAGAACAAAATCAGTAATACTTTAGTCAAAAGTCATAAAATTCTATTTCACCAGTTCAGTCTCATATAATCTCTCTTTTGTTGAATTTTCAGTGTTACTGTAGACCAATCTTTCAGTTTAAGTTCTGTAAGTTAACGTTTAACATTAGTATTGATCTTTCCAGACTTGTCCCAACCATTAAGTTGTCCATTTTCTTGAAGAGCTGGTCTGGTGTTGGTAAATTCTCTCAGGTTTTGTTTATCTGAGACAGTTTTTATCTTTTTTTCCCATATGAAGGATAATCTTGCTAGGTATAGTATTCTTGGTTGAAACTTTTTCACTCCACACTTTGAATATATTTTCCCATTCTTTCCTTGCTTGCATTGTTTCTGATGAGAGGTCTAATGTTAGCCTGATGGGATAACCTTTATAAGTAACCTGACGTTTTTCTCTTGCCAATTTTAGTATCTTATCTCTGTCTGTGGTTTTGCTCAATCTGGCTATGATGTGCCTTGGAGAAGATCCTCCTGGGTTGATTCTATTTGGAGTTCTTTGTCTTTCTAGGCTCTGGATATTTGAATGTCTCTAGATTTGGAAAGTTTTCTCCTAGGATTTCATGGAATAGATTACCAATGCCCTTACTAGTTTCTTCACCTTTTGGGATATGAATTATCTGGATGTTTGGGCGCTTAATGGTATCTAGTATTTCTTATATAGTATTCTCTTTTTTTGAGAGAGAGAGTTTTTATTTATTTATTTATTTAGCCATAGGGCGCATGAGCTCTCCAGACAGACAGAGAGAGACAAAGACAGAAAGCGAGAAATCACCCCCCATGCCACAATCCCTTCTCCTCTGTTCTCCTCTCGGGATCTTGGGCAAGCACGCACACGCACCCGGCGTGAGTTTTAAGCCACCGGGTCCGGGCCACAAATCACAGTTGACTACATGGGAGTCCAGCAACATAGCCATTACCTTAACTGCTGGTCCCTGTATTCTCATTTTTTTGAGGGGGATTATTTTTTCAGTTTCTTTCTTCCACCTTACTTTCTCATTTTGTAGCTCAGCCTCACCCACTGCATGTCTTGACAGGTATAATTGCACAGCAGTCAAACATCTGAATACTGTGAGGCTCAGTGCAATCTTCACTTTCCACTGAACCTACTGCAAAAAGGGAGAAACTCCTCTTCATAAATCTAAATTCAAAAACTCCTCCTATGTATATAACACTATGAAACATAAAAGAGAGAAATTTGCACAGAAGTGCTTTACAGTAAAGGGAAACACATAAGCTCACAGTTGCATAAACCTCCAACAAATTAGCCCAAAGAGTATACATCACCAAATGACTGAAAATCAGAGAAGGGCCTCAAGGATGAGAGAACCCACTAAAATGACTCCAACAAGGGAACACAGTAACTTGTCTCCATGTATGGAAAAATTAGAGGAAATAACCAAAATGTCAGAAAAATAATTCAGGATATTTAGGATGACAAAACACAATGAGATGCAAGAAAAATGACAGGGAAAAAAAAGGAAGGACAGCCCATGTTCTTGGATAATAATTGAAGAATTAATATAAGCAAAATGACAATTATACCCAAATTAATTTACATATTTGATGCGATCCCAATCTAAATACCAGAGACATTCTTCACAGATTTAGAAAAGACAATCATAGAATTTTTCCAGAAGCAAAAATGTCCCATATTGCCAAAGCAATCCTGGGCAAGAAGAGAGGAATAGGAGGCATCTCACTCCCTAACCCCAAAATATATTACAAAGTGGAGATAATAAAACAGCATGGTATTGGCACAAAAATGGACATGTGGACCAATGGAACAAAATAGAAACCCCAGAAATAAGTTCCAAAACATACAACCAACTGATTTTTGACAAATAGTACCAGTCAATCCAGCAGGGGGGAACCTCTTTAAGTTCGGTGCTGGAAAAACTGGGTATCCACCTGCAGAAAATGAACCTGGACCCCTATTTCTCACTATTAACAATATCAACTTGAAGTGGATAAAAGAGCTAAACCTAAGACTTCAAACTATAAAACTACTGCTGGAAAACTCTAAGGAAACTCTGGGAGACATTGGGGTAGGCAGAGACTTCTTAAATAAGACCCCCAAAGCACAAGCAATAATCCCAAAAATAAACAAGTGGGCTTACATCAAATTAAGAAGGTTCTGCACAGCCAAAGACACAGTAATTAATGTGAACCAACAACCCTCGGAATGGGATAATATTTTTGTAAACTATGCTTCAGATAAGGGACTAACAACAAGAATACACAGGAAACTTGAGCACCTTATCCCCCTAAAAAATGTTAACCCAATTGAAAAATGGGTAAATGAACTGAAAAAACAACTCTCTGAGAGACAGAAAGAGCCAAAAAGGATACAAAAAAATGTTTGACATCCCTCATTATAAGGGAGATGCAGCTCAAAAACATAATGAAATACCACCTGACCTGAGTCAGAATGATGAAGATTAAAAAAAAAAAAAATGATAAGTGCTGGAAAGGCTGTGATGAAAGGGGAATACTCCTACACTGTGGTGGGAATGTAAACTGGTCCAGTCACTGTGGAGAACAATGTGGAGGTTCTTCAAAGATCTACAAATAGAAATACCATATGATCCAGCAATTCCACTCTTGGGTATCTACCCAAAGGATAGGAGAACACTCACTCAGTAAAGTGTTCACACATCTATGTTAATTGTGCATTATTCACAATTGCTAAGACAGGGAACCAACCTAAATGTCCATGATCAGATGAATGGATAGAAAAAAAAATGTGGCACATATACTCAATGGAATACTACTCATCCATAAAAAAATTAAAAATTAAAAAACAGGATCCTGGCATTTGATAGAAAGTGGATGAATATGGAAGATTTGCTGCTTAGTGAAGCAAGCCAGGCTTTGAAAGACAGACACTGCATGTCTCCATTTCACATATACCAACTATCCACACTCTGTGGTGGAAACCAAATGAGTAAAGGATATAGAATGATGAAAAATGGTTAGGGATACTGGAGACAATGTAGAAAGAGGGTGGAAGAAGGGAGAAAGTGTGAGGAAAGGAATCAAGTAGAAAAATAGAGGCAAGACATTTATGGGACACAGAAATGGATGATTATCTGTTGATAATAACATGTATAAAATCTTCGACTAGACTGGTGTGAAGTGTATTCATTCTGAGTAAATTCACTGTACAGGCTGTAGTGATGTATAGTTATTGAATGTATAAAATAAAATTTTTTACAAAAGATAATCATCCAGAATTTACCAAACAGTTCATATGTATTTTCTGTACACCACAGAACACAGTTTGGGAAATACTCAAAATATTACAAATAAAGGAGTCTCCTGAACATTTCTTGCCCTCCTCAGCTTCAATATTCTTTTTCAGTCCACTTCAGTCACTCACAGCACTGCTCCCATCCTAACCTAATCATCATTAGAGACTTTACTAACTCCAACATTATTTCAAACTTTCTATACTCAAGCCACTCTTTTATGCTTTGGAACATGTGCTGATCAGTCTCCACCACAATTTTTCTACTTCAGGGAGGTCATCAATCCATTAATTCATCTCCTATTTACTTTATCATTGTTTATCAGCCCTCTCCCCTGTCTTTACTTACTCTGCATAAACTTTCACCAAGCCATTCCCCAGATCTCAACACCTTTGGCCATCTGTTCCTCAATATACTTGTCCAGGTAAATTCTACACTTTGTTAAACTCAACTCTATACTTTCCTGTGCCTTACACAATTGATTAAAAATTTCAGAAAAATGAGTTCACACAACCAGTTTTAGGGAGTATCAAAGGGACACTGTACACATTCCTTTTAGCCTTGTTTTCCCATCTCTGAAAAGATTAAACTGCTCCCCTCTTCTCTGGACTCCCCCTTATATTCTTATATTTACTCCCCAGCTCTCATCTGAGTACGATAGAAAACAAACTCAATTACGGAAACAACTCAACCTTATACTACCAAACCAATGCTCCTCCCTGCATCCATCTTTTTTTTTTTTTTCCTACTGAGCATGAACACTCACCAAAGAGAGAAAAGGGGTGGGGAGGGGGTGAGTGAGAAATCACCCTCCGGGGTGGGTAGCCATGCCATAATTCCTTCTCCTCCACTCTCTTTTTGGTGTTTTGGACACTTATACACATGCATCCAGACTGATTTTCAAGGCTGCATGGTCTGGGACTCTGCGCAGTCAACCATGTAGGATCCAGCCACCTAAACCTCCACACCACCTGCTGATCGCCATCCTTTGTTTTTAAAGAGAAAAGGAAAAGGGAATGTCCATTCCATTAAGGATGAGGAATTCCCTCCATTCTTATTCTCTAAATGTCAAACCACTTGCCCCCTAAAAGATCTCTTTTCTATATAACATCTCTCTTCTACTGAATCTTTCCCATATGTGTAAATGGTGAGTACATATGTACATGTGTGTATACACACACACATATACACACACATACTTATGTATATATTTGATATTGCTCGACTTACAAAATGAACATGCATTTTCATTTAATTTCAACATACAAAACCAACCAAAAAACAATAGAAACAAATCTCAGCTTGTCCTCTGATCTGCCCTCTACCATAGATCCATTTTTCTGCTAGCATTCTAACCTTCTCAAAGGAGTTGCTTATGCACATTTTCTCCATACTCCTACTTTGAATTCACTCCTCAACCTGCTTCTATGTGGCTGCCTTCTGTTCCCACCACTCCCATAGAAACTGTTCCTTATCACAGTCACCAATAATTAAACTCTTGCCAAATCAAATGGATATCTTTCCGACCCAGTGTTTCTCAGCAGCATTTGACAGAATTAACTCCTCAAAACTCTTCTCAGGGTTCTGCCTTCTCATTTAAGGCAGTTTCTATCTCATTAGATATTTATCAGTCTTCTCTGCTGGTTCCACCCAAACTCTAAACTGTTACAGTCCTCAGAAATTAGTCTGAGACTATATTATTATCTTGATGATCTCCAACATTTTTATTGTTTTAATATCACTTATTTCCTGGTAACTCCCAAATTTATATCTCCAGTGCAAACTTCTCCTTTCTAAGTCTTCTCTGCTGGTTCCACCCAAACTCTAAACTGTTACAGTCCTCAGAAATTAGTCTGAGACTATATTATTCTCTTGATGATCTCCAACTTTTTTATTGTTTTAATATCACTTATTTGCTGGTAACTCCAATTTATATCTCCAGTGCAAACTTTTCCTTTCTACCTGAAACTTCCATGTCCAGTCTCCTACTATACAACTCTACTCGAATATTTCACACACATCTCAAACAGAACATGTCCCCAATATAACTCTTGTCTTTTCTCTACCAAAGCGGTACAATTATCCACACAGTTACTAAAGCCAGAAACTTTGGAGTTATCCTTGCTTCTTCCCTTTAATGTATTCTACTCAATCCATCAATGAGCACTGTCCATTTAACTTCAACAAACATAGCTCAAATCTTTCCACTTTTCTCCATCTTCACTGTTACTACCAAATCTCCTTCCTCTTTCACTAGAGAAACCTCTCTGGAGTACCTGCTTCCACTAGTATCTCCTCCAACACATTCTTCATAGAACAGTCACTAGGTCACATCTGAATCACATCACACCTCTGCTTAGAATCTTTCAGTAGTAAGCCTTACCCTTGAAAGAAATTGTAAATCTGGTAATATAACCTTCATACCCTTCATTGAAGGGATCCTACTAGTCTCAACTCCATGGCATGCTTCTTCCTCCCACCCCTCTAAGCAAAAGGCACACTCCTATAATACACTATGTTCTAACTTTAGAATTTAGCAAGATCTATACTGATTTTGTCTATTTTCTCACATAAAATTCATCTCCAGATGAGGTAATTTTCACAAATTCAGAATCAGAAGCTATGTCTCTTTATAACTATACCTCCTGCCATCAACATAGGTAGTTGGCCATAGGTTCACAATTATTTTTCATAAGCAAGAGATTTCATTTTAAAAAAGAAGGAACACCCCTAAAAGGATTTGACTCAGTCCGCCCCCAAACCATGAGTAACCACGTGTCTGGTATGTACAAAGAGGTCTCTGGAGTTGAACTGGGAACTTTCCAATGTGAGACCATTTCCAAAATGTCATATTTTACCACTATGTCAACCACCTGCTCCCTTCATAATATTTTTTTTAAGTTAGTGAATGAATACAAGTAATCTTCTTGCCCACATAGCTCCTTCACTCTGAATGAAGCAACTAAATTTTTGTGCATGTCTTCATTTGTTTTAAAAAGTTGAGTTTTATAATCATGCCCCCTTTCTACTACTGTGAATTATGGTGTTGTCAAAAAAAAAGTCATGGCATATTTTTTTCTATTTTAAAAAGTTGAGTTTTATAATCATGCCCCCTTTCTACTACTGTGAATTATGGTGTTGTCAAAAAAAAGTCATGGCATATTTTTTTCTACGTAAAACTGCATCATGACTTTTCCAACAAACCAATATTAATAGCACTATAAGTAGCTCTCTGTGTGCCTAAGATAATTCCACAAACTGCTTCAATGTTCTGGTCTGCAGTTACTATTCATTCTATGTCTTAAGTGTACCAAGAAACATGTTGATTCACTAAAACGGGTATTTCAATAAAATAAAATCTCACAAAGCATATTCCAAGTCATGAACTTACTGTCATGGTGATAAACCAAATATGGTAAAATTTAGTTTCTAATAATGCTGGCACACATGGTTTGGAAAAACTGTTATATCATTTGAGTTGGTGAGAAAAAGCCATCCAATAAAACATGTGGGAAAGGAATTTCCAGGTAGAAGAAAGAGCGGGTCCAGATTTATTGGTGTCAGGGCCTGCAGATGGCATGGTAGTTAAACACACCAGCCTAAAACACACCAGGCATTTGCATGAGTTCCCAGAATCCAGTGGTCTGGAGAACTGAAAGAAGGAAATTGTACCATGACTAGATTCTGTAGAGGGTGCTCATATCTCTTTCTCTCTTACTCTCTCTCTCACCTACTTGATCTCACTCTTATATACATGCATACATTCTATCATGGATAAAGGGGGGAAATAAGTCAAGGTGAAGACCAGCCATCGGAATTGGAGAAAACCTATGGCACCTAGGGAGGCTTAGAACACTCAGCAAACAAGTGGGACATAGGGTCTCAGCCAGGCATTCCAGAAGCCTAGTTTTAGGATAACAAAGTTAATCCCAGAGCCCAGGCATTGGCTGGTACACACAGGTCTGACTCTGGAATTGCATGGGGTTAAAATTGCAGATGAATGTTCTCAGGGTTCATACCACTGTAAGTATAGATAAGGAAGCCTTGATGTAAGTAGGCCTTCCGGGCTCCCACTATGTGACATTCTCAGGCAGGTGAGTTCTAGAAGATTCATGTGACCAAACAGATTCCATTCCATGCAAATTTTCAGCACTCCAGTATAACAGACACTGTTACTTAACTATCTCAATACCACTGTCAGCTCACTTTCTCCTGAACCATCTTCTACTACAGATTCTGGGGGAGAAAAATTAGACAATTTCTCCGTGTCTTTTGCAGACAGGGATGGCCATATGATATAATATAATAGAGTGGAATAGAAGAGGTCTCTGTTGTGACTGGGGAAAGCTTTTTCTCTCCTTATTGAAGAGAAGACATAGTTGCTGTTTCTTTTCCTTTCTCTCTACCTTGAACAAGAACATAATACCTGGAGCTATAGAAGCCATCCGGCAGCCATGAGATAGTTTAAGGATGAGAACAAACATGCTAAGGAAGATGAGAAGGAAAATAAGAGGAAGGAAAATAAAATTGAAAACAAGAACTATAACGAAAACTACACCAAATAGTAGCTAATGAGATAAAGCAAAAAAATTTTTTAAAAAAGAAAAAGCTAATAAATCTTTGGAATGGTACCTAGAATACAGTGAACATTGGCAATTATAATGTTGGTGCTGACAGAGTAAAATTAAATGGGTCAGATAATGACCCATCACTGCAAATTCTTCCCTATTTTTCTTAGGCTAAGTGTATTTCTACACTTCTTTTGATAGTATCAGTTGCCTCTTTTTGTAACATTTAGATGATTTTCCTGTGTTAGTATCTAATTCTAATACACATTTTCAAATGGAGAGAAATAGAAAATATACTTACTAGTTATCACCAATAGAATCATCAAACCAAGATCATTTTTCTAAAAACAACCAAAAGCAAATCACGAAAGCGTACCACCTTATTCACTTATTGAATTTCATTATTATCTGCTAGGTTTCTTATTCAGTTGAAATATGGCGATTTGACCTTCACGACATGGACTCTTGGCTCACACATCAATGACGTGGCATGCCTCGATGCAGCTCGGAGAATCAGAGGCCTGCATATGAGATGCTTGCTCATAAATCAGGTGTATTAAGTCCCAACCATAAACAAGTAAATAGTGTTCAGTTGCCAATACCAAGTATCGTATTTCATCTATTTTATTTATGGATGTAATGGTCCATGAAAGGGATCTGTTTAAATTCCTGTTCTGTTATTTAACCACTAACAAATACCTTTCCCCATGCCCAGCAAGAAAATCTTTCAATATCTGTCCACTAAAAAGAAATTAACCAGTGCAAAAAAGAAGAAAAGTTGGAGACACTTCTCCAGCAATAGGGCAAAATAAAATAAATGTCTTGATTACTGCTTATTAAAAAACACTAATGTTGAATAAAATATAACAAATACTTGTCCAGATAGCTATCTGAGCTTGCAAGAATACAAAAGAAAATTTCAAAGGCAAAAAAACAAATGAAACAAAATCACAAGAGATATAAGTGTTTGTTGCCCAATGACTGTCCAATATCTAAAACCCAGTTTCCATGACTGGGAAAGAAATGAAGAATTTAGATTCTTCTTAAAATGGGAAACAAATCCTTGATTAAAGCTGGAACTCTTCAAGAAAAATGCATACATTGAGGGAAGTATGGGATAAAAATTTATCTGTTCACCAGAAAAGGGAGATAAAAAGGAATGTGTTTCTCTTGTATATATAAAAATATTTCCCTAAATTTTTATACCACAGGCCTATGCAGATGGTTTTGAGATCAAGTCTATTCATTTATATAATGTAATGTACCCAAGGTCAAAAAATTAGCATAAAATGGACCAAGATTAGTAGTTTCCAAGCACACTTGGTAGAAGTCAAAGCAAATGGTTTCTAGACCTGCACTGTCCAATGAGTTAGCCATTGGCCATAAATGATCAAATTAGCATTTTAATTAAAATCAATTAGGTTAGGATTTCAGTTTCTCATCTTAGTCACAATTTAAGTAATGGCTACCATTATTGGACACAGAGATATTAAACATCTCTATCACTGCAAAGGTATCTGTTGAACAGTATTAGCTATTAAATGCACCTTAATCCAGCCTTCACTGGATTTCCATAGGTTGTTGCTGCTGAAAATAAGTTCATGATCCAAAACTTGTAAACAAATGAGGAAATAAGATGCCATGAACAACTGTAAGCAGAAAAGGAGCAAATAGTCGAATAAGACTAATGATAACTTTATATCATGGTGTTATTTCATATGTATTATAAAATTACTATGTTTTAAATGTTCCTAAAAGTTTAAGATGGAGTGTTGGCTAGACAGTGGTGCAGCAGTAACACAACATTCTGCATGACTGATGTACATGGCAAAGTTCTACACTGGAATCTAAAACCCTCCCTGAACATGTCAGGTGCACATGCGCTATGATCCAAGGCTGGCTAAAGATGGGGATGGGTCACAGCAACAAAGGTCCTGTTGGAAGTGCCTGTGTGTGTGTGTGTGTGTGTGCGTGCATGTGTTCCTCTCTCTTTCTCTTCTGCTCATTGAAAAACAAAGTAAAAAATTAAAACAACTAAATACTAAAAATGCACTTAAAAAGGCAATAAAGAGAAAAGATACTATCAAAAAAGGTTAGAGTTGAAAATAACTAATGCAACTTCTATAAAATTTTCTGTGTGCATGAGAGAAAATAATTATTGAAATTACAAATTCAGTAGCTAAAGAAATAATTCATTAACTGCCAAATATACCTAAGTAAGTTACCAAGAATATGTCACCAAGAGATAGAAGGTATGAAAATAAATATTAAAGGACATGGTGCAAAAGTCTTACTGAAGGTAGAAGGGAGAGAAGATACAGAATATGGGGAAGAGAAAATACTTCATAGAAATAACTAAAAATTTTCCAGATTTTGAGACAGCTATCAATTTTCAAATTCCAGAATTCCAAGTAGTAGAAATACAAAGAAATCCACACCTATATAAATCATAATAAAGCTGCAAATCCCTAAAGAAAAAGAGATTATGTAAGTATTCAGAGTAAAAAGCATCCACCTACAAAGAAATTTTATGCCCACAGCAACAGACTCCATCTCTCCAATAAAGAAAAGCCAGCAGACCTTGTGATCATGCCTTTTAAATATTGAGAGATGATCTCTGCAAAGCTTCAATAAATACCAAGGTAAACTAAAAGTTGGTGTGGTTTTTTGTTGTGTTTTTGTTTTTTGGTGAGGTGTTTGCTATAAGGCAGGTGTGCTCACCAGAAAGAGACAGAAAGCAAGAAATCATCCCTCAGGGAAGATGGCCACAACACAATCCCTTCTCCTCCATTCTCCTCTTGAAATCTTGGGCACGTATGTATACGCACCCGGCGTGAGTTTAGGCCACTGTGTCTGAGACTCGAACTGTGGTCGACTACATGGGAGCCCAGCAACATAGCCATTATGCCAGCTGCTTGTCCCAAAATTGTTTTCTTTATTCATGATAGAGTATGAGCATTTGCAAGAGGGAGAGGTGAGCAACCTTCATAGGGTCTGGTCACATCATGATACCCTTTCTCCAACCCTGCAGTTCATCGGATCTCAGGCATTGTGGGCATACCTGGTTTGTTCCCAACTTACTACACTAGGGAGTCAAAAAGTGCTCACCATGTGGTATCTGGCTTCTCTTGAGCAGCATGTTACGACTGGGCCACAGGGCTGAACCAATTTAAGAATAAAAGTATAGG
>NW_006159671.1:1211710-1269324 GCF_000334495.1 Tupaia belangeri chinensis | reverse complement strand
AGCAGGAAAACATGATCTCTGTAAAGCAATCCTGCATGAGAAAGTTCCCAGTTTGAGTCCAAAGACTTCCCTGGGTATACTAGGTAGCCTATATGTGGGGTTGGCTGAAGGTGTGTGTGGACTGTAGTGTCAGGACCCTGTTGGGGGTGCCTGTCTTTTTCTCTCTTTTTCCCTTTCCCTGTCTCTCGTACTCATGGAATAAACTTAAGAAATAATAAAGTAACTTTGTTAGACAAACACAAAACTAATGTGTTTGCCACTTGCAGTTCTCATTAAAGAAACTTTTTACAGATACACTTAGGCAAAAAGGAAAGTCAGCCAGAAAGAAAAACAGAGGTAGGAATGGTAAGCAAAGTCCATGTGAATAAATCTCACCAACTGAACTGTGCAATATAATATTATAAATGACAACTAATTCTGATAGCAAAATAAAATGGAACTAAAATTCAGAAAAAGATAACATGGAATACAGAAAGAGGTGTTTGGACTTAAAGCACTCTAAGCATCAGAATTATTAATTTTAGACGCTGTTAAGCTAACTCTAGATGTTAAAACTTTAAGAATAACAACTAAGTGGAGAAATAACATATGAAACTTTAAAGTCAGTGAAGTTACAAAACCATGTTAGAAATGTTAGAGAATTAATTCTGGAGAGTGATTTGGTGGCAGAGGAGGGAGTGTAAAGCAATCACAGAAGGATACAATGCCTCAATGAGATTAATACTATTGGGTCGTCAGAAAAGTCATGATGCATTTTTGCATAGAAAAACAGAAAAATATGTCATGACTTTTCTGATGACACGTAATACATAAATATTTCTCAGAGCCAGTTTTGTGGTGCAGCCATAATGTACACATCAAGAGAAGCAGGATCCCACATGGTGATCACCCTTCTGAATTCCCTGACCAGTTGTTCTGAAATATCCCAACCAGCCTGTGATTACCCAGGATCTAAGGAGATGAAGAACTGGAGGAAGAGGAGATTGCAGTATGATCAGACCCTCTACAAGTTGTTCATCTCTCTTTTTATCAGTTTCTCTCACATGCTCACACACATGGTCTATCATGAGCAAAGAAAAATGCTTTGCTCAAACGACACTAAATCCATATGGAAGCTTCTGGGTTTGTTTGTGGTTGACCTGTACACCCTAGGTGCACACACCCATGACCCTGATTAGCTGAAGGCAGCAGGAGCATGGGGAATCAAGGAGAGGAACCTTGTTGGAAGTGCTTGCCTTTCTCTTTCTCTGTCTCTTTGTCTCTCATTCTCATGGAAGAAAGAAACTTTAAAAAAGATATATGGTAGCCACACAAACTAAATCTTATATTTTGTTATCTTTCTATTATCTAAACTACTTCATAACAAGTTAAAACAAAAATAAGTGATATGCCTTGCTTGGGGAAAAAATAAAAAACAACTACAGTACAAAGAAATATTAACAAAAACCTATAAGAAAAGAATGCTTTCAAGTAGATAAGGTGCTATTATTTTCACTGTCTCATTTGCTCTTCTAATGACTCAAAAAAGAAGGTAAGATGAGCTTCATATCCCCCATTTTGCAAATGAAGAAGAGAAAATTGTCAGATGGTAAACCATCTTCCTTAAAATCACACAAAAAGTATCAGAATTTGTTCTCAAATTCTTAACTGTAACTCAGATTCTTCCCAGATCATAATGCTACCTTACAACTCTCAACAAATTTAAGGAATAAATTACAAAATTAGCAAACCCCACAAAAATGACATTTTACCTGAAAAGAATTTCAAACATTAATTTAAAACTATTTAAAAAATAACACAGTGGAAATTGTGGAGCAGGCAAAGACCTCTTAAATAAGACCCTGAAAGCATAAGCAATAATCCCAATAGACAAGTAGGACTACATCAGGTTAAAAATCTGCTCAGCAAAAGAAATAATAATTACAGTGAATGGCACCCCTTGGAATGGGAGAATATATTTGCAAACTATCCCTCAGATAAGAGACTGATAACTAGAATACACAGCTCACTGGGGAAAAAAAATCAACCCAATTAAATGATGGGCAAATGAGCTGAACAGACAACTCTCTATGAACGACATATGAACAGACAAAAAAGCACATGAAAAAACGCTCAACACACCTTATCATAAGGGAAATGTAAATCAAATCCACAATGAGATACCATCTCACTCAAGTCACAATGGCTAAGATTAAAAATGATAAGTGCTGGTGAGGGAATGGAGTAAAGGGAACTCTTCTACACTGATGGTAGTACAGTCACTATGGAGAACAATATAAAAATTCCTCACAGACATACAAATAGAACTAGCAAGGGATCCAGCAATTCCACTCTAGGTATCTGTCTAAAGGATAGGAACACACTCAGTCAGAAAAGTACTTGCACATCCATGCTTATTTCAGCATTATTCACAATTGCTAATGGAACCAACCCAAATAACCATCAACAGGTGAATGGATTGAAAATGTAGCAAGTAGCATGGACTACTACTCAACTATAAAAAACTACAAGTCCCTGACATTTGATAAAAAGTGGATGAATATGGAAGATTTACTGCTAAGCAAAGCAAGTCAGACTATGAAAGAGAGACATTGTATGTCCCCACTTAATATATACTGTGTCCATACTCTATGTAGAAACTGAAAGATTGGAGAATATAAAAGCATGAAGAACAACCGCAAATACTAGAGACAGTGTAGGAGAAGGGTGGAAAATGGGGAAGGATGAGAGGAAGGGAATCAAGAGAAAAAAGCAGCAAAACACTTAAGGAACACAAAAATGGAAAATTATCTGTTGATAACATGTATAATAATACCACTAATGGTATTAATATACAGTATATTCATGCTGAGAAAAATAATTTTACAAGCGGTAATGATATATTGTGGTTGAATGCATAAAAAATACATTTTAAAAATATATTTAAAGAAAACAGATTTAAATAAAATGTATAAGGATGTTAACTGACATTATTTATGAGTGAAAATTGAAAATGACCTAAATAACAACAGAGAAGTACACAGAAATATGTATCTAGGCAATGTAATATTATACAATAACTATAAAAAGTTTTTAAATAAAAATTAAATAGCTTAAAAAATGCAAAGGGTATAATATTGAGAAAAAATAAGGATTTAAAAGAATGATACCCATTTTATTGAACTATAGATGTTAATGTAAAAATAAACAATGATAATAGATATATGCATGCCCAAAATCTAGAGGAAAAATATGCCAAAATATTAATAATAAATATAACTGGGTCAGAGTGGTTAAAATTAATGTTGTTTTCTTTTTCATTTTCCAAATAAACACACATTGCTGCCATAATCAGGACAAAATAAAATTAAATAAGTTTTCAGATTTTTTTTTACAATCAATTTTAAATATCTCTCTTTAAATTTCCCACTAGTTTAAATAATTAATAATATCATAAAAGAAGGTACCATAAAAGCATTGAAAATTGTTATGGACACTGGGGACAAAGTAGAAGGAAAGTGGGAGAGGGGAAGAGTACAGGAAAAGAAATTTGGGAACAAATGGAGAAGACAGACATTTCTGGCACACAGATATGGTTTGCTGCCTGTTCATGATGTTGTGTATAGTATTCTCAATTCATCTGGTATGTGGCATATATCATCTTGGATAAAATCTCTTTACAATCTAAATGATGTATAGTAGCTGAATGTATAAATAATAATAATAGTAATAATAATAATAAAAGAAGAAAATAAAACATCCCTAAAATTGTATTCTATGAGGCCATGCCTACTTCTTATTATCACTGAGTTCTAATAAAATAAGCTAACTGGCCTCAGATACATAACTGAAAAACAAACACAGGACCCCAAGTCTCTGGTTTAACCACGTGAACTGAATAGAGAAAAGCACTGTAGCCAAGACATCTTATCTGTAACAGCTGTCTGTGCAACTGAAAGGTAAAATGGTGTCTCGAAAAGTGCAAACCACCCAACCGCAGCGATATATCATCTCATCGTGAGAAGGATTTAATGCAAACCAAGACAAATCTGGGACCTTTCCTGGCCATCCACAGTTCCTAAACCTGATATGTGAGGACAGTAACAATTTTCTTATACAAGATACCCATAGCACCCAGTCTCTTTTGCTGACCCCTGGAGAAAGACCTACTGTAATTTCAAAGTTCAATTCACAAGCTAACATCCAATACTACAGGCTGTCACTTTCCCCAACTTGAGCGTACCTATCATCTAATATATCGTGATGAGCCTCCAATCACTTCATTACTTCTGAACTGGCAATCTCGCAAGTACCTATTCAGCAGGTCAGTCTAGAGGTCTTGCTGAGGATGGAGAAATTTTAAGATCCTCAATCTTGTTTTCAGGTATAATGTACCTGCCATCAAAATAAAAGTAGTTAATGGTTTTCCCATTTCTTTCCTGTTAGAGAAATGGATGAAAAGAGAGGGAATTGAAAGCTGGAAGCTAATACACTAAGTGATTTTCGCTTTTATTCAAATCCAACATTCTTCTATGCCCTTCTACTCAAGCTTCCTCTTGGGACTGTGATGGTGGCATGAATCCAAGACTCATGGGAGAAGAGGAGGATAGAAAAACATGTTTCAGACTCAGAAAATCAGAGCGATCCAGTTGAAGTCATTGAAACGGAATTTTCACACACTAGTTGGATAGGTTTTGCACAAAGATACAGATTGCAAAGAGGTTTTCACAGCACCCTTCGGTAGCCACAGTGATGGTGCTGGTGTTGATGGTGGTAAGGATGATAATGACAGGAGGGTGACAGAGAGGAGGAAGATGCTGAGGAAGTGACATGAGCCAGAAAACTCAGCGAACACCAAACTGACAGAAAATGTAAGTTGAAGGAAGTACAAATGTCTGTACTGTTGAAATGTGAAATTCAAATAAACTTCCCAAGGTAAAGTTTATAATGTGAAGTCTAAATTAAGCTGAACTTGGCCATTTGTTGGAGGTGAAACCCCTATCTCTTCCACCTTCAGTGAAGGCAGAATGAGCACACCCTCACCATCCAAATATGTTCACAAGGAAGCAACACATTCTGTGATTTACTTACTCCTTTTTATTTCCAAACACAAAGTGAGAAATCGTGTACTTCTCGGCTTGGTTTCAGAAACATTAAAGTCAACATTACAAATCCACAAAACAGGATGGGAAAGAAGTGTTAGCTGGCTTAGCAGATTCCAATTTAACTCATGTGATTGTGACCTAGGGAGGGAATTTATATCTATTGGGGCCCAACAATTCCCAAGAGAGGAAGAATGGCATTTGGGGAATGCCAAACTTTTCAAAGTAATGCATAAATTAAAAAATAATAACTTGAGCGCTTTTTAATAACTATAAACTGTTCAGCAAACTTGATTTTAAAATAAATCCTTGGGGACAAACAATTCGTCGATAAACATAGCAAACAGCACCAAAGATACTTTTTTCTCTTACTCTGGTCAAATAAAGAAAAAAAGAAAATTAAGGCAAAAATTAGAGAAATATAAATAAAAGAAGGAAAGTAAGGAAAAGAGAAAGGCATCAAGTCAGACAGGCAGTTGCTGTAGATGCTCTCATGAATATATGAATCGATTAAACTAGTTTGGTCAACCTCAAGCTACTTCATCAATGGGCACCACCTGTTACCACTGCCCTTTGAAATGCCCCTTAGGGCTTCAGCAGGGAATCGAGAATGTAAAGCTCCTATGTTTCCTAAACTCTGAATGGGTCAGATTCTCTCTGCCCAAAGTGCATTAAACTCACAGGAGAACTCAATTATCTTAGCAACAAAGTCAGAGACAACTCAAAGCAGTTGTTCTCAGCCTGGGCTGCACATCAGAATTACACAGACAGCTTTATAATAAAAAACTGATGCCCTATCAGTCCTGCACTAAAGAAATCAGAATCTTTGAGAAAGAGCTTCAAACAAAGACATCTTATGTGCTGGGTGAAAAACACTCTTCCATCTCTTCAAACATGCCGAGTGGCTTCTAGAGTGTGGGTACTTGAGTTTTTATGTAATACATTTCACTTCTTTTCTCTACTTTCAACTGGGTTCTATGGGGAACAAATCGGTTTCTAAGAACCAAGTTTGGAAGGCATGTTCTTGCTGCAGACACGAATCCACCTCATTTTTTTATGACATGTGTGCAAGAGGAGCTACACTGCTAAAAAAGCATGCTGCCACAGTGCCACTGCCACACTGCCAGGCCCAGACCAGCAGCACCACTCCCTGAGTGCTTCTCCCTGCATACTTTCGTTTCGCCAAGTGATCTGGCCCAGAGACAATGCTGCAGTTGGAGGGAAACGAAATCATATCTTGCTTTAAATGAAGACAATGACGAAGATGAAGAAGAGAGAAAAAAGTACTTTAGGACCCACAAGGGTTAATTTTAGCTGTCTTACTGATTGGGTTAAGGATCACCAAAAGACCTGGTAAAGGATTATTTCTGGATGTGTCTGTGCTGGAGACTGGCCATGTGAGTCAGCAGACCAAGAGCAGAAGATCCACCCTCAATATGAGCAGGTGTCATCTCATCAGCTGAGACCCAGAAAGAACAAAGCGGTGATCTTTTCTCTCTCCTACAGTAAGGGCACATTCTCCTTCTGAGACATCAGAACTCAAGGGTCTCTGACTTTTGGACTCCAGAACTTACACCATTAACCCTCCCCTAATCCCTTCCACCCTTCCGCAGAGAGCTCAGTCCTTCAGATTGAGAGTTACACCACTGGCTTCCCTGATTCTGATGCTTTCAGACTTGAGCAGAGCCATGCTACCGCCATCCCGGGGCCTTCAGCTTATAGACAGTCTGAGAGGCTCTATAATTGCATGAGCCAATTATTCCCCTGATAAATCCCCTTTACATGTATGTATGTGTGTGTGTGTGTATATATATATTATATATATATATAAAATATATAATATATAGTATATATATAATACATATATATGTGTGTGTGTGTGTATGCATACACACACATATACACATTATATAATTATGTCTATAATTATAAATGATAGACATAAATATATCCTAATATCCTATTGGTTGTGTCTCTCTGGAGAGTCCTGACTAATACAGGAACTGTAAACAATAAGAAACATCTCTTTAAAACCGTCTCCACCATCTGGTCTCTTTTGAAGACTCTCGGAACCTGCAAGGTGGTTACTGCTGCAATGACCCAACTCTGGAAGAACCAAAGCAATGTGTGTGCATAATCTCAGAAAGCACTTAGAGAGCTATAGGGCACTGGCACAGTAACAAGCATGGAGTTCAGTAGCAACAATAGGCCAGGTGTGAATTCTCAAACAGGATCTTTAGGAACGAATGTCATACAGTCATGTACTCCTTTCCTCTGCCAGCTTGGAGTTTTATCTTGTCTACCTTTATTCATAATCATGAACATATCGCTAACTGCTCATCGAAGACATGGCCTCTGTCTACAGGAGCTTGAGAACTAGACAGAAACCAGAAATAGAGATGAAACAGCTATGCCAACCCTTCTCCAAAGTAACTTCCTTTTGAGGCTCTAAAAGGAGGTGTCCTGTGAGCCTGTCACTTTCAGACATAGTGGATTAATACCTAGTGAGAACTAAAACTATGTGTTTGGCATTTTCCCTATCAATTTCATTTAAAATAAGTTTTGGTCCTAAACCCTCCTCCCACCCATTCCTTTAATGATCGGTAAAAGAAAAGTAAACACGAGCACTGATTCTTGGCCTTTTCCCCAAGAACGCTTGTTGTCTTTCATAGGGCACTGGGAAACAGTGTGTCATAACCCACTGGAAGGAAATGTCTCAAGGCAGCTAAAACAGAATGCGTCTCTAAGCAAGGGAAAAGGGACAGGAATCCAGGCTGGCACAAACCCCAGCAGAGCGTAGGTGGGGGAGCAGCAGTTGGGCGAGTTGTGCAGACTAGTCCACTTTTGGCTAGGTGACCTTGAGCAAGATATTTAATGTCTCCAGGCTCAAGTTCCTCATCTGTCACATACGTACAATCAGAGTACTTAAAGGATCGTGGCAATAACAAAGGTGACACCCTCAGCACAGGGCCTCACACAAAGCAAATACAAAAGGCATTCATTTCCTCAACGGATATTTAATGAGTGTACAAAGCGTGCCAGGCCACATCCTAGGGGCTGAGACAATAAGCACAAGAGGTAAAACTGTCCACCCTCATATCACTTAACATCTACTCTGAAGTTAATTGTACAGTAAGTTGTAAATTGAGATCATGTTGATTGCTCTGGAGGGGATAAAAGCAGAGAAAGGGTGCCAGGGAGTGGGAATGATATGCAATTCTTTTGTCTCCCCATAAAGTGCATGCACTCATAGGAGAGAGACAGAGAAAGAGAGACAGTGAGAGGGAAAATGAGATATCACCCCCCTGGGGGCGGGCGGTGGGGAGGGGAATGGCCACACTGCGATCAATCCCTTTTCCTCCATTCTCCTCCTGGGATTTAGGACACATACACATACACACAAGCATCTGGTGTGATTTTCAAGCCACAAGGTCTGAGACTTGAACTGTCATTAGCCATGTGGGAGTCCAGCACCTTAACTACCATGCCACCTGCTGACCTCTGATATGCAATCTTAAACAGCATGGCCAGCAGAGGCCATACTTGTTGAGTGACAAGAGGGCAAAACAATGAAGGGTAGACCAGCAGGTGGCATAGTGGTTAAGATGCTGGACTCCCACATGACTGACTGCAATTTGAGCCTGGTGGCTTGAAAATCCTGCCAGGCATGTATGCATGTGTACTCAAAATCCCAAGAGGTAAAAGAAGGAAAGGGAATTACAGTGTGAGTATCCCCCCTTCAGGGGGTGATTTCTCACTTTCCCTCTCTCTGAATCTGTCTGTCCTTTCCAGCAAGTAGCACATATCCCGTGACAAAAACCTTAAAAAAAAAAAAAAAAATCACTGAAGAGGGGAGGGAATGAGCCATGCAGGAAAAAAGAGTAACTCAAAAGCCTGGAGGGAGGACTAGATGATGTGTAGTGGTTGGGTTACTGGAGTCCCACGTTGCCAACTGTGGTTCAAGTCCCAGACACAGAGTCTTGAAACTCACACTAAGTGCATGTGCTTGTATGCCAAATATCCCAAGAGGAGAATGGAGGAGAAAGGACTGTAGCATGGCCATCCTCCCTGGGGGATGCCTTCTTTCTGCCTCTCTCTGTCTCTCTGATAAGCACATGCACCCTATAGCAAAAACCTCTCAAAAAAAGTCCTGGAGGAAGAAGTCAGGTGTGTTTGCACATCACCGAGGAGACCAGAGTGGCAAGGAGAGGCTAAGCATGGAAAAGATTAGAAGGAGATGGGATCAGGGAGGTAAGGGCACCTCTGACTAGGCAGTACCCTGAAACTTTGCTTTTACACTGAATGCATGGGAAGCTTCTGATGAGGTCTAAAAGAGGGACATGATCTGATTTACACTGTACCAGGGTCTCATTAGCAGCAGTGTGTAGAGAATGGAGGGTGAAGAGGCAAGGGCAGACAGAGAGAAGAGTTGAGAGATGAAGTAACAACAGGGGTGAACGCTGATGGTCACTTCAACCAGGTAACGCAGTCAAACGGTGAGCTGTGGTCAGATAGATGCTGGATATATCGTGGAGGTTGAGTTGACAGGATTTGCTGATGAACACACATGCAGGGTAAGAAACAGAAATCAAGAATGACTCCAGAGGTTTTAACATGAATGACTAGAATGAGTGCCTTTGATGGCGAAGATTAAGGCAGCAGCAGGGTAGGGAAATATCAGGAACTCAGCTTGGAACATATTAAGTTCTTAATGCTTTTTTGACATCAGGTGAAGATAAAGGGAAAGCTATAGAATATTTGATACCCAGGTGCAGGGATTAGGTTTGGACTTAGGTGTAAAAGTGAATATCACTACTGGGATCAGCAGTTAGCGTAACGGCTATGTCGCTGGACTCCCACGTAGTTGACCACAGTTCTCATCCTGGACCCAGTAGCTTAAAACTCATGCTGGGCACATGTGCATGCGTGCCCAAGATCCCGAGAGGACAGTGGAGGAGAAGGGATTGTGGTGTGGCCATCTACCCTGGGGGGTGATTTCTCGCTTTCTGTCTCTGTCTCTCTCTTGTCTGCCTGGCGAGTGCACGCACCCTATAGCAAAAACCTCTTTAAAAAAAAAGTGAATATCGCTACTAACATAGATGCTATTTAAAACCATAACTCATAAAAAATAACAAAACCCTGGCTTTTGACAGGAAGTGGATGAATATGGAAAATTTACTGCTGAGTAAAGCAAGCCAGGCTATGAA
This sequence comes from Tupaia belangeri chinensis, assembly GCF_000334495.1. NCBI lineage: Eukaryota > Metazoa > Chordata > Mammalia > Scandentia > Tupaiidae > Tupaia > Tupaia belangeri. The sequence goes on along the minus strand of NW_006159671.1, from coordinate 1,259,036 downwards.
GGAGAGGCATTGTATGTCCCCACTTAATATATACTGAGTGTCCGCACTCTGTGACTGAAACTAATTGACTAAAGGATATAGAAACACAGTATATAAATGTAAATACCAGATATAGTGTGTGTGAAAGAGGAGGGCCTAAGGAAGGACCTTTAGAAGAAAAATAGGGAGGCAAAGCATTAATGGCACAAAGAAATGTGGTATAATCTGTTGAAGATATTTTGTAGTTTTATCAACTGTATTAGGGAGAAATGTTCACCTGTTGAAATATCCATTTTGTAAGCCAAATGTGATTGAATGTATAAAAGAAAATGAAATGAAAAAATAAAGAAACAAACAAGAAAAAAAAAAAAAAACATGACCCTAGAGGAGATCACCAAGGAAGTGGGTATGAACAGAAAGAACAGTGTATGAAGAGAGCCCCAGGAGCCAGTAGATAGCATGGTGGTTAAGGTGCTGAACTCCCATATGGCCAACCATGGTTCAAGTTCCAGACCTAGTAGCTTGAAAAATCACACCAGGTGTGTGTGGGTACATGCCCAAAATCCCAAGAGAATAAAGGAGAAGGGATTGCAACTTGGCCATCTTCACTGGGAGGGGATTTCTCACTTCCCTTCTCTTTGTCTCTCTATAACAAACAAACATTTGGTATGGCAAAAACCTGAAAAAAGAGAGTGAGCAAGCAAACCCTGGGGATCTTAAATATTTAGAACTCAGGAGGTGAGGAGATACCAGCAAAGGAGACTGGGAATTAGCCAAGGAGGAAAATCAGGGAATAATCTAAGCTCCCTGTTGTGCATTTAAACTCCCTATTATACATGCATCTATTTATCTAGTTTAGCAAAGCAGTAAAGAACATGGGCTTCAGAACGAGATTAACCTAGCTTCAAATCCACATTCTTTCACTTACCAGCTCTGAGACCTAGGGAAATTATTTAACCTTGCTGAATCTCTGTTTCTTCACTATGAAATAAAGAGAATAACACTAACCTCGCAAGACTGAGAAATAACAGAGTTTCTGTATAGAAAACACAGGGCATTAATAGCAGGTGGCACAGTGGTTAAGGCTCTGGACTCCCACATGGCTGACTGTGGTTTCAGTCCCAGAACCAGAGCTTGAAAATCACACCAGGCATGTGTGTACATGCCCAAAGTCCTTAGAGGAGCGTGGAGAAGTAATTGCAGCATGGCCACCCTTCCTACTGGGGAGTGAATTCTCACTTTCTCTGTCTCTCCAGCAAGCACACGTGCCCTATAGCAAAAATCTCTGTTTAAAAAAAAAATCCACATAGGGCTTGGTATAAAGAAAGAATAAAGAAGATATTTTGTAGTTTTATCAACTGTATTAGGGAGAAATGTTCACCTGTTGAAATATGTATGTATGTTTCTATGTATCAAGGAGTTTTTAAGCACCTACAGCACATATGCAACATACCATGTCAGGTATTAGGAAGAGGACTCTACCTCAGTAAGGTATACAAGATGGTACATGAAAATTTCAAAAACCTTGTATGGATTATGGTTCCCAATACAAGCTTCTTGAGGGCAGTGACCTTTTGTTTCTTTCATCTTTAAAGGGGACATGGCACTGAGCTGACAGGTGTTTCACAAATCCATGAAGGAACAACTAAGTTGAGGAAATGCTTGGCCATCTGTGGCATAGAGAACTCACTGGGAGGTGAAATGGACAGAAAGCACTTCATTAAGGAGATGAAAGAAAAGTGTAGGTGAATTTTCCCCACTAAGTTAAACACAATCAGCCTAAATAGAGAAAGATGAAAGGCATGAATAGCCTGGGTTATGTTAAAATAAATAAACTGTAGCATTTGGGATCACTGAATAAACATTGAAACCTAAATTGATATAGGATCCTGTAACCTTGAAAAGTTTTATGTTTATCACTGAAACAATACAAGCCACTTCATGAGAATAATTTAAAAAAAAATACAAAGTGTCATGGTCACCTTACTTGTGACAGGCACTATGGTACACAATTTATATGTGGTTACCTCTTGAAACAATCCTATAAAATAGATACTATTATTATTTTCCCACTTAATAGATGAGGAAGCTCGGACAATTTAGGGGAGGTAGGTTTGTTTGTTTGTTTGTTTGTTTGTTTATTTATTTATTTTTGCTATAGGGTGTGTGTGTTCACCAGAGAGACAGAAAATGAGAAATTTCTGTAGCCATGCTGCAATCCCTGCTCCTCCAATCTCCTCTTGGGACCTTGGGCATGCATGCACATGCACCCAGTGTGACTTTTAAGTCATTGGGTCCAGGACTGTGGACAACTATGTGGGAGTCCAGCGACAACCATTATGCTATCTGCTGGTCTCTGAACAAGATAATTAACAAATATTGATGAGTGGAAGAACAGAGGCCAGCAGGTGGCATGGTGATTACGGCACTGGACTTCCACACGGCCAACTATGGTTTGAGTCCTGGGCCTGGTGGTTTGCTTTCTCACTTCTTTCACTTCTTTCTCACTCTATTGCTCTCTCCCACTCTCCCTTTCTTTCCCTCTCTCTCTCCCTCCCTCCCTCCTTCTCTGATCAAATTGAAAAGAGTAATAATAAGCAAAATAATTCTTTAAAAATTGGTTTCCTTCTAAATTAAAAAATAATAATAGGTGGTGAAACTGACTTATAGCTCTAACTCCAGAACTGAGCTCTTAACTATTGGATCATCAGAAAAGTAATGACACATTTTGGGAACCAGCAGTTAGCATAATGGCTATGTCGCTGGACTCCCACGTAGTCGACCGCGGTTCGCATCTCGGACCCGGTGGCTTAAATCTCACGCCAGGCACGTGTGCGTGCGTGCCCAAGATCCCGAGAGGAGAATGGAGGAGAAGGGATTGCGGCGTGACCATCCCCCCTGGGGGGTGATTTCTCGCTTTCTGTCTCTATGTCTCTGTCTGTCTGGCGAGCGCACGCGCCCTATAGCAAAAACCTCTCAAAAAAAAAAAAGTAATGACACATTTTTGTATAGAAAAACACATCATGACTTTTTGACAACCCAATATTACATTGCTTTCTATAGGGGCCACATGAATACAGGGGCCAAAAATACTGAACAATTTCCAATCTGTTGAGTAAAGAAAGCCACAAAACAGAGAATTTACTCCAATTGATGATAAAGATAATAGTATTACTCCTTTGAGCTGGCTCCATAGCCTATTGCTTACGGGATCTGGATTCCATATGGCCAACTACAGTCCAAGTATCAGCCCTATCAGCTTGAAAAGCCATGCCGGGCATGTACGTGTGTGCCCAAAACCTCAACAGGATGAAGAACTGAGGAAGGGACTGGGGTGTGGCCACACCCTGGAGGATGCTTTCTCACTCTCCTTCTCCCTCTCCCTCTTTGTCTATGGCAAGTGCATAGGACCCCTGGCAATGATATAAAAAATGTAATAATATATCTCCTTTGGCTTACTCATTTTTAAGCGAACACATTCAGAAGGTCTTTTCTAAGTTGATTTTATAATTCACACATGTACAAATGAATGAAGGAAGGAATGAAACCAGCATATCCCTGAAGTCTATGCATCTCTGGATAAAGCTGGATGTGTTTTTACATTTTTGAAAGTCAAATCAAAATATACCCTAGGTCTTTTTTCTTCTCTATGCAGGATAAAAACTGTTATTACTTTGGAGAACTTAATAGCCATCGTTATTTGTAACAAAGATTTCTTTAAAAATATTTACATCTGTTTGGGTAAAATAGCTTCTAAGTCACACTACATCAGCTTAGAGCAGTGCTTAGTGATTCTTAACATATGCATAAAATGAAAAAATAAAATAAAATAAAATTTGGTGCACTAAAATCCACTGAAGCAACAGACCAAAATGTCACATGCATCTATTTTCCCAGAGTGATGAGTGACAACAATGACCAGCCACCTCTGCATGTGCAGTGAGAGTCGGGGCTGGAGGGCCAGGTGTCCTGTACTGCATTCATCTGCATGTTCCCTGGTATGGTAGTTCTCAGGGAATGGTCCACCAGCCCAGCTGGGTTGCACACTGCCTGCATCGTAAAGACTTACAGGAATTTTTTTTTTTTTCTAATAGGGGGTATTTCCCCACCCGTCAATTAGATTTGCGAATTCATAGATTAACAAGTTAGTAGCATTAACTCTTTTCTGATTTGAAGAGTAATACATATAAATGACAGAACATTTAGAAAAGACAAATGCACACACACACACCCCAACATAAACAAGTAAAAGTCACCATTATTGCTACTAGCAGGGGTAAACCCAAAACTAATGACAAAAATTTTAAATCAAAGTACAAGACATATGGAGGGATGACAGATTTGTGGCTGACTATATTGTGGGTTTTTTTCAGTGTTCTTTTAACACTGCTATAAAGTCGTTTTGACAGTCTTTTATTTTTTTCTTTGCAAATGGAAAGGAAGATATTAGAATTTAGTCTCAATGCTTCATTTTACAGTGAGAAAAGTCAAAGAAGGAAGACGACTTGCTGAAGAACACACGACTGCTCAGCTGTAGACAGACTGGTGCTGGGTTTTTAACTCCTGGGTTGGCACTTTCTATACTAAACCATCCAAGGTGAAATCCCACCATTATATATCCAAGAGTCGAGACCTGCATGGTGTACTTTCAACAGTTTCCTGTAAATGTGAAATGCTCTAAGAATGGAAGAAGAGATAAAGCTTTGTTACAAAGTTTCAATGAGTATTATTATCAGATGCAGACCCCCCTGAGGAAATCACATGTCCTGTGTCACCCTACTATCCGCTCAGGTCCACTCTCCACAACTGTCCTTCTTTCCTGTCCTTTCCGGGAGGATTCTCTCTGCTCTTTCTATGTTGAACCCTATCACCACATCCTCTTCTCTTAGGTTAACAGTCGTATCAATTTACTAGGTGCTATATGTCAGATGCAATACCGTACATGTTATCTGATGTAACTCTTGTTATAGCCTTCTATTCAGTTTATAATCTATTTTATAGAGACAGAAATAAAGGAGGCACAAATCCAAGGTCATAGGAAATTAAAAGCTGAGACTCAAAGTTGAAGCCAGAACTGTCCAACTCAAAACTTTTCTTCTCCCCTCTGGATACTGAGAAAAATAAACTCTTCCAAGGTCTTGCATCATGGATGATGCAGATCACTATGAGGCAATCAGAGAAAAATCAAAGCAATCAACAGTATTGGACTTAGACCTTTGGCAAATCACCTGAATTTATGAGCTTCGTTTCCTTTCTGATTATGAAGATGTGAGTGTATCCTCAAAGCTAAGGTGTCTACGTAAGTTATCATTGGATCAAGGACCCTTTTGAAAGTAAAAGGGATGCTATTAATTATTTTGATGGGACAATAGTTATAAAACAGAGTCCTGTTTCATACACGGGGCAAATCATTCTGTGAGGGCCTATTGTGACCACTATGTCAAAGAAGCTACTACTACTCTCCCAAGCAAGTAACTGAAGGTCATGACATCTTAGAATCCTTTCCTTTCTGCTGCAAATGTGAAGCATTTAGTAGCACAGTGGTTTTCTTTTCTCTTTTTTCTTTTTTCTTTCTCTTTTTTTTTTTTTGAGAGATTTTTGCTATAGGGTGCATGCACTCACTGGATAGACAGAGACAGAGAGACATAAAGTAAGAAATCATCACCCCGGGGGGATGATCACACTGCAATACCTTCTCTTCCATTCTCCTGTTGGGATTTTGGGCACGCATGCACATGCACCCAGCATGAGTTTGAAGCCACTGGGTGCAGGACTTGAACCAAGGTCAACTACATGGGAGTCCTACAACGTAACCATTACACCATCTGCTGGTCCCACGCAGTGATTTTTAATCAGGGATCATTTTGTCAACCAGGAGCAATTTTGCTTTCTAGATACAGCTAGCAATGCAGGAGACAGCTTTGGTTTTTGTAACTGGAATGGGGGTTCTACTGTCACTAGTGGGTAGAAATCAGGGAATGCTAGCTGAACATCCTACAGTGCACAAAACAGGCTCCCCCACAACAAAGGCTTATACAGCCCCAGATGGCAATTACACCAACGTTGAGAAACCCTGGAATTGCACTTTTCAGTAAGGCAGTAGAAGAAAAAGAGAGCAGTGCAAGTCTGGTGCTAAGAACTGAGGAGTTCACTCTGCTTCTCACTGTTTTGTACAAGGTCAGCCCAGCATGGAGCTAATGAAAACAGCCCCCTTTGAATTGAAAAGAAATGGTACATTCTTTCAGTAGTTTAATTACTATAAACAAATTTGCAAATGGGCCTGTCACCACCTTGAAAGTACCATCTTACATCTCAGAGGCAACTTGCTATGCAAGAAAACAAGAGACCAAGTGCCATGTACATAATGTAATCTGCATACATTCACAGCACAGAACGGCGGTTTGTGTGCAATCAACACAGGTGCTTCTCTAAAGGTATGAAATTATAATTAGCAGTAATAAAGCCTTCATCTGACTTGCTCTGATGATGAAAATAAGTTCAATTTTTTAAGCCCCATGCATAAAATGAAGCAACTATTTGGGGAACCAAAGTTCTTTGAAAGAGAATGAGCAATTATCCACAACTCTATGGGCCATAATTAATTGATCATCCACTCACATTTCTACACTCCCAAATAAACATGAAAAAGATATCAAAGTTTTAAAAGCTCTCTTCGGATTTACACTCCACCCCCTTCTCCCAGCTCCATCAAGCTGAGTTTCAAAATTCAATGTTGCATTCGGGGTATGCAACTTGACGCAAGAGACTGGCTATAAGGCTGGGTATAAGCTCACACCTTATCTCAACTCTTAAGGCAAATATAACTCATTAAAATATAGTTGCAAGCAAAACATAAACCTTGATTCTTTGCAGAAAGAGGCTTTGCAATTTGACTACCCTTCTGAATATCTAAAAACTCCAGGAAAGAGATTTTAATACATATACTTTTTTAAGTCCAAGTTTCTCTCTGCACTACTGAGCTTACCAGGAAGGGGTTTTGCCTGATCATGATGATGAACCCGTTCAAACAGCTCCACACATCAATGTAGTCTGGCACAAAGTCCTGCTGGTCTGCTGCATGAGTTCCTACATTAGTGGTCATTTGTGGGATTCCTACAGTGGTAGCTCTTCTAAACAGAAAAGGGGATGACAGAGGCTGTTCAGAGGCCTTCCACACAAAGATGTCTTCCCACACATGTCAATTTTTCAAGGCAGAAAAAGTGGAGAGAAGAAAGAAGGACTGAGGTCTTTCTGCTACCACAGATAGGGGAGATGAATTCCGCAATACTAATCAGGGAGACCGATCAGCATACCATGGAGAAAGTTCAAGAGAGAAATCAGCTTGAGCTTGGACAATGAGAAGTTGTTCTACTTTCAATCTGGAAAGCTTTGCTCCACTCTTTCAAAAACTAAGCTTCCTATTCTGCCATCAGAGTGCTCCATATTATGCCCAGAGTGGTAGAAACCAATAAGCCTTCAAAGCCCATCTTGGACCTCGTATACTCGCCCATTCTCTTCCTACCAGATGTTGGCTAGGTGGGCGGCGGTGTGATGGCTCAGTCAGGTCTTATCCACTGCTTAAGTCTATGTACCCCTTATAAAGACTCACTCATCCCAGAGGAAAAGAAGTACTATTGCTACCTGTGCCCTGGAACTAAAAAGGCCTTCATTAGACTAATAGACCCTAGGAGGTAAAAAGAGTAATTACAATAATTTCCACTTTAAAAAGCATGAATACGAGGCTCAGAAAGGTTAAGTGATTTATCCAAAGTCACAAAGCCGGTTGTGTTAGGGCAAAGGTTCAAGCCCAGACCTTTTATCTCAAACTTTAATAGAGCTCCTTACCACCCCAAGGGGAGTAAAGCTTTCAAAAACCAATTAAAACAAAAAAGTGGAAACCTCCTAACTGCATTCTGATGACTACATTATCATGAATAAAGTGGAGCTGTCCAAACATTAGGAATGCTTAAAATGAAGAACAGGGAGTGTGGCGGGTAGCAGCCTCTGCAGAGGGGAAACAAATAAGGATCCTGCCTCATCACATGCTTCTCTAATTCATACCGTTGGTAAATAATAGATCCGCGGATTCCTGCAGTAAATGCACTCACTAAAAATTTCCAAGTGCAACTGAAAAGTCACCAAAGATACACAGTTTTTTCTTAGAGGACAGTGACTCTCCATTATATGGTGGCCTCACCTCTACATCAGCAACAAGGGCCTCCTTTTGCTACTAGGCGGTCACGATCTGATGTGCCTGGCCACACTGCAACAGCAGCACAGCCAGTGACAACCGTCAGACTGACAGAGAGGAAGACTGCAGTCCCTGAATAATGAGGTGCTCTCATTGGGAAGATCAGACCTAAATATCTGCCACTGCTTTGACCACGAGAGCAGTAACAGCTTGTTCCCAGTCACTATCAGTTTAAAAGATCAGCATTTGGGACCAATGGACAACATACTGTTGGCCTGTTATTCCATACTGGGGCATAGCTTTTTGGGTTTTTTTGTTGTTCTTTTTTTTTTTCTTTTCTTTTCGTTTGTTTGTTTGTTTGTTTGTTTTGCTATAAGACATGTGTACTCAGCAAAGTCAAAGAGGAGACAGGGTGAGAAAGAGAACACCCCACCCCTCATGGGGCACAGTCATATTGAAATTCTTTGTCCTCCTTTTCTCCCTCTTGTTGAGATTTTGGGTACACATGCACATGTACCCAGTGTGTTTCACACAGTCCAGGACTTAAACTGCACTCATATGAGACTAGGCTGCCTTAACCACCAGGCCATGGATCCAGTTCAAGATACAGCTTTTACAGGATGACAGAATTCATCTCTGCCCTAGGGACCAGCAGATGGCATAATTGTTACATCGCTGAACTCCCACATAGTCAACCCTAGTTCAAACCCTGGATGCAGTGGCCTAAATTCACACTGGGTGCATGTGTGTGCCCAAGATCCCAAGAGGAGAATGGAAGAGAAGGGACTGCTGCATGGCCAACCACATAGGGGATGATTTCTCGCTTTCTGTCTATTGCTCTTTGTCTCTCCAGTGAGCGTGCCCTACAGCAAAAATCTCTCTGAATAAAAAGAATTCATCCATTGCCTCTAACCCCATGGCCAAGTGCAATCTTCTGAAAATTGCAAGGCTATGTGAGTGTTTGATCATTCATTCGTTCATGTATTATTGAGACCTATCCTCTCCCAGTCCAGGGCTAGCGATACCGAGAGAAATCAGAAAACATATTTCTTGACCCAAATTTCTCACTGAATTAAGGAGCATAAACACACACACAAATACCTAATTTCAATAATTTGAGTTAAGCTTGGTAAATAAGTCCAAAGTGTGACAGGAACAAGGAGAATTCATCAGTTGTGACCAAGTGTGCCTAAGCTCTCCAAGGAGATGATGTGTCAAGAAAGCATTAAAGGTAGAGAAGTTAACCAAGTAGATGAAAGATGGACCAGCATGTGCAAAGGCACAGACATATGAAACACGGGAGCAAGTTCTGGAATCTGCACAAAGTTCAGGAGGGTTACAGTACAGGCTATGTGCACGGGTAAGTGGTCAGTTATCACAGACTACCTTCCACTCCTCAGCCGATTTCCACTTCACCTCTAGGTAACAGGGTGAGGGGGGTCTCTGAATGATCAGGAGAAGAAAGTTATGACTGAATTGACATTTAAAAATGCTACTCTTCTGGTCATGAAAGGAATAAATACATTATGTAAGCAAGACTAAAAGCAGAGGAGGCTTCCAGTAAGGGTGTATAGAATAGGGTGGAACTCATATTCCAGTGGAGACACAAAAAAAGAAAAAAGTATATAACATGCAAAGATACCCAAAGAGCTTCCAGCTTATTTTTTTTTTATTCAATCCTATGAGGCAGGCACTATCATCTATATTTAATTGATGAGAACACTGTACCAGCCAGGATGTGGTTAGGAAAACAGAGGATACTCTGTATTCTAGGTCTAGAAAGGAAAGAAGAGATGTTTACAACATGGGGCAAGACCAGGAGAGCAGGAGGTGGAAAGCAACCACTTATGGTCTCAGAGTGAAGCCAGTCATTTTGAGATCTCATTAGTAAGCCACTAGAAGGTTATTTTTTAAAAGAATTATTCTATTTAAATTTATTTATTCACTTATTTTAATTTGACCAGAGAAGAACAAAGGGGGGAAAAAAAGAGAGAGAGAGAAAGTGAGAAAGCAAGACACCAGGTCTGGGACTCCAACTGCGGTTGGTCATATGGGAGTCTAGCACCCTTAACCACCATGCCACCTGCTGGCTCAGCCACTAGAAGTTTAAAGAATGTCTGGGAAGCATCTACCACTGTCCGGAGCTGCAGCAGCACACAGACCATTGTCATAGGTATGTTTCTCACCTCCGCCCAGGTGCCTGGTTGCAACAGCTTGAGAGCTGCAGCAGCACACAGACCATTGTCATAGATATGTTTCTCACCTCTGCCCAGGAGCCTGGTTGTAACAGCTTTGGAAGAACAGTGGCCTCTCCACTCCTGCCTCTCAGACTTTGTGCATGTGCAGTTGCTGGCTGATTCTAACATAAAATCATGCAAGAAAGGAAAAGTTTCTAGGAAGAGTTTTCCATTTCTCTGCAATATGATGGAGGAACCTTTGGAAGGGAGGGTGATGGTGATACCAAGATGGAATCTACCACAGAAATCAAAGCACAGAACATTTAGGTAACTTTTTTAAGAAAACCTAGAAATTGGGACTACAGAGATTCAAAACTTTGCCCAGAATCACACAGAGTTTGTAATAAGTAGAGCAAGGATTTTATACCTATGCCATCGTAGGCAAGACTTTCTCATCTAACCGCCATGCTGATGTGGGAAGTTAGGGAAAAGAAGAGATTATGAGTAATGGACAGGTTTCAAGTTGGATAATGACCCTAGCTCCTGCTACATCAAGACTATTATTTTGCTCAAATTAGCCATATAAAATAGGAAAAAAGAATGAGAAACTGCTTAGAGGCTACACTTTTCCTTCATTGGAACTCCAAAAAGCTCCTAGCTTTTGGACCTTGAAACTGTTCAGCACACTGTAACTTGAGTGGCCTGGCGGGAGTGCCGATATGGCAGTATGAAAACCTTCCCGATTCCTGTCCTCAACGGGCACAGAACACATATAGAAGTCACTTCTTTGATCCTGCTCTTCCCCGTCTCTAGAGAAGGTCACCCTATTACTTCCATCGTAAAATGACTTTCCAATAAGATTTCTGTAAAATATTACTACCACTACTACTAATCTTAAATTGAAGAGGGAATAGCCCTACGTTTCAGAATGATGTGGATTTTTCCATCTCATAGTCCGTTACTCAAATCTTTCACCTTGATCACCTTGCTAAGTTACATGAATTTTAAGTGCCTCAAGGCTCAAGTAAAAATGACTCAGATTGTTGCAAAATTTGTAAATCATCTACAGCAATCCATCATAAATAAAACCATTATTTATCCTGAATGGAGATCCTATATAATACTCTATTCGTAAGTTCATTCATTCATTAAGTTACTGCTCTGCACCAGACACTGTTATAGGGGATGAAAATGATGAAGATGGCCAAGTCACACATGTAGACTAGAGGCTGAGGGTCACCAAACATTTTCTATAGGTCAAATGGCAAACTGGTTTTGTTCTATAAATCATAAGGTCTCTGGTGCAGTGTCACAACTCTACCATGCTGTGTGAAAGCAGCCGTAGACATTATGTAAACATATGGATAGGCTATTTCTAATGGAATCTTTTTTAAATAGATGACTGTTGTCCAGCAGGCTGTAACTTACCTGACTGGCACTGGGCCAGATCACTAGTTTCCAAAGTGTGAGCCCTCAAACAGAAATAGCTTCATCACATGGAACTTATTAGAGCTGCAAATTCTCAGGCCCTGCCTAAGGAGAGCTCCACTGAACCAGCAACTCTGGGGATGGGCTCTAGGCGTCTTTGGGGTCTTTACTGTCGCTATTTCATTTTCATTTTTTTGTGCTATAGTTTCCTTTTTTAAGGTATATATATATATATAGATAGATATAGATAGATAGATAGATAGATAGATAGAAACATAGTACATAGTAATCAAATCAAGGACACACCCACATTCATCTTCTTCGACAGCGAACGCAACATTATGATGTGGGCATTTGCTAATAATTTCATAACTTGGGGCCGGCAAGTGGCATGGTGGTTAAAGGCGTTGGACTCCCACATGGCCGACCATGGTTCAAGTCTCGGACCTGGTGGCTTGCTTCCTCCCTTCCTCTCTCTCTCTCTGTCTCTCTCAGATCAAACTGGAAAATAATCATGATAATAATAATAAATAAAAAGTTAAATAAAAATAATTCTTTAAAAAAATTGTATTAACTTGCCCATATTTTTACTCTACTATGATACAACATGCCATAGCCCCTCCCTCTTACTTACATGTATTCTCGTGTCCATTATGAACACACGAGTCTATGTTTTAATATTAATAAGCCCTTCCAGGTGATTCTGATATGCATTAAATTTTCAGGACTACTGATCTACATGTGGACTGTTCCACATAGTAGCAGCAAACAGCTATAAAGTTAATTTAAATAAAATTAAAGTTTCAGCTCATCCCTTGCACCGTCCACATTTTGAGTGTTTAATAGCCACATGTGGCTGTTGGCTACCACCCTGGAAAGGGTACATACAGAAAATTCCTCCATGTAGAATGCACTGATCTAGACAGACATGCAGACCAAAATTGGAACCATGACAGGTAGAATCATGGACCAAGTGCAAGGGTGGCATGCAGGTGGAAATGCTCAGTTCTACAGGTAAGTGAAAGCGTTGCTGACTTTTAACAGGGATAGGACATGTGGCAGTGCTTTGATGCAGCAATCTGCTGGTGATACCAAGTGGGAGAACGTAGCAGGGAAAGAACACATTGTGTACGAAGGCACCAAGAGGTGAGGAAGACAGTTTGTTACAGGAGCTGTGATTTTATTGTTCTTTGTGGCTAGAACGGGGAGTACATGTGAGTAAGAATGGAAAAATGTGGGGCAGGCCAGCAGGTGGTGGGGTGGTTGAGGCAGCTGGATTCCCACATGATTGACTGAAGTTCAAGTCCTGGATCATGCCAGCTGTGTGTGTGTGCCCAAGATCTCCAGAGGAGTATAGAGAAGGGACTTCAGCATGACTAACCCCCCTGGAGGGTGATATCTCTCTCCTCTCTGGTGAGCACACATGCTCTATGGCAAAAAAAAAAAAAAAAATCTTTAAAAAGGGGAAAAGGGACACTAGAAAGACGAGAAAGCTGATGGTATAAAACTATGTCTGACCTCAGGTATCTTTCTTAGGAGTTTAGGAAGCTACTGGCTATTTAAGCGTGATCAGCTTGTATTTATAAAGATCAACCAACCAAATGCTTACGCCGAAGAAAGAGTAAGCAATTCTTTACTAATTTGATTTATCTCAAGCCTTCTGTAGTTAATTTGTTTATTTTCAGCTATTCCTTCAAGAAAGAAAGTGGATAAATTAAGCCAGAACTGATCTGTCACTGTAAAGGAAGCATGTAATTACACTCACCTTGCTCTGAATGGCCCTGTCTGTCCTGACACACAATAGAGGCAGTAAGGTTAGGCTCTTGTTGTATTCATTATCTGGTATCTATCCATTAATGTCCAATAATGCAGATAAGCACCACAATGGCTGTCTCTTTCTCTGCAGGACCCACGGCACAGTAACTTTCTGCCAATACCAGATGTACAAAAGGCAAATGCAGCTGGAGCCCACAGCTTAGCATTCAGACACAAAAGCTCTCTCCACTGCACTCACAAGAACCAGGGCTGGAGCCCACAGCTTAGCATTCAGACGCAAAGGCTCTCTCCACTGCACTCACAAGAACCAGGGCTGGAGCCCACAGCTTAGCATTCAGACACAAAGGCTCTCTCCACTGCACTCACAAAAACCAGGGCTAAAAGGCTGTCTATGTAGCAAAACATTCACCTGAACCGGTGACAGTGCAAGGATCATGAGGAGGAGGTACATGGGATGGGAGAACATACTGTGTGACCAACAGGACGCACCTGGCTTAAATGGGGTCACGGTCATGTTTTACTTAAATGCAGTGTTAACACCTGTAAACGAGAACAATTTAGAGAGAAAGCACAGATGGGGCTCTGGAATTGACTCTTGGTGGGAGGGAAAGGAGCAAGGATGGGGCGGGGCGGGGGGAAGGGGAGTCTTGAAAATGGGCCTTAAACATCATAAAGAGACAAAGGCATTTCCGAAGCCACTGACTTTTTCACAACCTCATTGATTCAGCCACAGGACCAAAAAAATAAACAAACAAACAAACAAAACCCCACAAAGCAAATAAAGCTACCCTGGGTAACAATTTAAAGCAAATTCTGAAAAGAATCGGGCCTTCCAAGACTAAAGTAGTATCAGACTAGCACACATTGGACAGGCATTTATCATCAAGGTTACTCCCACGTAAGAACCGCTAGTGCAGGCAAAGAGTGCAAAATGGCAGAGCAAGTCCTGAGCCCACGAGGTGTGCATATCAAGCAGTCACAGGAGTAATTTTAACAGCAAGAACGAATCATTTATCTTCTCTCTTCTAAGCCCTTCATTGATAACCTTATTTCATTCACCTTTGGGTCTCCAGAGACTTGTTCATTCTTTATACAAGCATCCCAGCAACATATAAAACTAATGTATTCAAAGTTCTGATGTTAAAGCTTGAAGAAAATTGACTAGCACATGCTCAGGGTAAGGGGAAAAAAAGGAGGGAAAAAAATATGAAACCGGTCAACACGAAGAAAATGTGTCAAGAGACAGCTACGCCTTTAGAAAAAGAGTTGACATAACAAGGAAAGGTACAAAGGTCTGAAAGAACGGACAAAGTTCAAGTCGCTGAACAAGTATGTTGGGTGATAACTGAAAACCAGGGGGAAAAATATCTGACAAATGAAACCAGGAAGTTCAGCTAAAGAAAATGGAGCAGAACCAAGGGTTTGTTTGTTTTGTTTCAGTGGTTTAAGAAGTTAACAATAGGGACCAGCAGTTAGCGTAATGGCTATGTTGCTGTACTCCCAAGTAACCGACAAAGGTTTGAGTCCCAGACCTGGTGGCTTAAACTCACACCAGGTGCATGTGCATGTATGCCCAAGATCCCGACAGGAGAATAGAGGAGAAAGGATTGAGGTGCAGCCATCCTGCCTGGGGGGTGATTTCTCACTTTCTCTCTCTCTGTCTTTCTGGCAAGCACACACACCCTATAGCAAAAACCCTCTCCCAAAAAAAAGAAGTTAACAATAAAATAGCCCCAAAAGGGCTTCCCTTGGATATTAATTTTATTATGTAAGTTGATGGTAAGAGTTCAAGTTAATCAAAGCAGGTAAACAAATTAATTAGTTTTCCAATTCTATGTTCTTTGTTTATTTAATCAACATTATTAACATATTAACATAGAACCATGCTAGAAACTGGGTTCACAGGGACCAGCAGATGGTGTAATGGTCACTGGACTCTCACATAGTTGACTGCAGTTTGAGTCCTGGACCTGGTGGCTTAAGATAAGCTGCGTGTATGTGTGCACAGGATCCCAAGAGGAGAATGGAAGAGAAGAGATTAAGATGTGGCCAAAGCCCCTGAGGGGTTATTTCTCACTTTCTGTCTCTGTCTGTCTATCTCTTTCTCCCTGTCTCTCTGGCAAGCACACATGCCCTATAGCAAAAATCCCTTGACAGAAAAAAAAAAAAATAAGAAGAAGAAGAAAAAAATTTGGTTTACAAATATGTATAAAATACAGCCTCTGCCCTCCAGGTCACAGCATGCTGAGATTAGAGCAATCTGCAAGTAAATATTAGGTTGTTGGGAAAGTCATGAGGTGTTTTTTCTATGTTTCTCTATGCAAAAATGTATCATGACTTTCCTGAAACCCCAATAAATACAGAAATATGTGTGTCCAAATCAGGGGCTGAGGGTGCTTTAAAGTTGGGGTTTATCAGCCTCATAAGTATAAAACTTACCTGCAAAATAAGCCTGCTAGTGCTTGGTTAGAGAAAGTTTAGACTCTGTGAGGCATGGCAGCATCACAGGGCTGAGGAAGTGGTATGTTAAACTACATTTCTTCATTAATCTGTCCTAGGAAGTATCTTTCCCAGTTGTTCAAACAGAATTTACAGCATGAACAGGGAGAAAAACAAGGAAACTGGGTGAACCAGCAAGGCTGGACACATCCACCACGTGGAAGAACATAACCACAGCGAGGGATGGTGTGAGCATACAGGCCACCCCCACAGAATCCCAGTTGCCTAGCGTTCAAATCCAACTGAATGGCTACATTGACTCATGGCCTCCAACTTAAAGTCAAGGGGAAGAAGAAAGAAGCAAAACATTTAAGGAACCCAAAATGGAAAGAAATCCGCTGTTGACAATGTTAACGGTAATGTCTTTGACTGAACCTATACGCAGTGCATTCATGATAGAAAAGTTCATTTGATACACTGTAAGGATACACAGTGATTAAGTGTATAACGTTTTAAAAATTAATAAATCCAAAGCAGAGGAATCCATTGAAATTGCCACCTGCCCAAGCTGGAACCGTTAGGGTTACAAGATGAGGTAGTACTGAATTAGATCTCGAAGTATAAAATAAAGGTCTATGAGTCTTCCTTCCTGATACACATTATTCCAGTCTATCAATGAAAAAAAAACCAAAACACTATACAAATCTGAATAGAGGGATATTCTAAAACATCAGACCAGGACTCTTCAAAGCTGTCTACACAGGGGGTCAGATGGTAAATGCCAGCAAAACGCAGCACTCTGTGAGGCACACATGTGTGGGAAAGTGTCCAGTTGTTTCCAGGAGACCTCCCTGCAGATGCCAGGCCTGTTACCCTTGATCATGGCCGGCTGAAAGCTGAGGTGGAATATGGCACCAGGATACTAATGGAGGGGGGTTGCTCTTTCTCTCTCATTCATGGAATGAATAAATAAACTAAAAAGAAAAAAAGTCATCAAAAAACAAAGAAACTGTCACAGCCAAGGGGAGCCTAAGGAGACACGATGACTAAATATGAGGATATCCTGTAGAAGATTCTGGAACAGATAAAGGGCATCAGGTAAAAACTATAAAAATCTGAATAAATGCATGGGCTTCAGTTAAGCACAATATAGGAATGTAGATTCCTTAATTTTACATGCTAATAATATAAAATGTTACTAGTAAGGAAAGCTGCAAATTCTGTGTGCTATCCTTACCAATTTTTTATAAATCCTAAGCTTCTCCAATGTAAAATGGTCACTTTAAAAAAAGAAAAAAAGAGAAAGATGAAAAACATCCCTGCTAGACAATATACAACTCATTCAAACCTCACAGCTACCCATTCAGGTGACGGCCATGCTTATCCCCACTGTAGAGAAGAGAAAACTGAACTAGGGATTAAGTAACCTGCCCAGAGTCACATCATTCAGGCTCAAGAAGAGCTCACACTTTCAGTCATCACACAGTGCTGACACACTGTCTCCACAGAAGTGCCTCTGGTCCATGGCATTTTGTTCCCACTCACCCAGCCATGGACGGGACTTTCTCCACCCCAGGATTCACTGCCAAGCTCTCCCAGCACAGACTCTGCCACTTTCTCCTGACTGGTTGAGTCTCCTGATTTCACTTTGACAGCCCAGAACTCCACCCGTCTATTTTCAAATTTACCTCAATAAATGGGCTGGCCCCATTGCCTAGAGGTTAAAGGAGTCAGATTCTACATGGCCAACTACAGTTCAAATCCTGGCCCCAGCAGCCTGAGAAACATGCCAGGGAAGTGTGAATGCATACCCAAAATCCCAACAAGAGGGAGAAATGGAGGAGAAGGGATTGTGGCATGATCACATGATGCTTTCTCCCTCTTTCTCTGTGTCACTCTGTCTCTCTGGCAGGTGCACATGCTAACAAATAAAATAAAAATAAATAAATAAATAAATAAAAAGTCAAATGGATCCTGTCCTATGTCCCTTCCTAACTTCATGTTTCTCTAATCTTGCTGGGGCTAATATTCCTAGCACTGCTTCCTATTTCCTCTGGCCAAAGTGAGGGCCCGAGTCAAGTATCTACTTCAACATGGGAGACAAGTCAGCAGGCCCTAGGTGGTGGCAGGTTCTGCTTGTAGAAAAGCACAAAGAGGGACATGAGAGAGCCAAAAATGATAAATTGGCCCTAAGAGATACCAAGACTCCTATGCAGGATGAAGGGGTAAACAGCCTTCTGGTAACACTAACTTTAAGACGATGGCTTGGATGAGGCAGAAAGGAGTCACCAAAGAGGAAAACTCTGTGGTCTTCAAATGAAAGCCTGGCAAGGAGAACAGCTCTCAATGTCACACATAGATATGCTTAGATACATCCTCAAGGTTAGAACAAACAAAGCAAAGCATATGAAGATCTGCAGTCCCAGGAAGCTGTAAGAACCAGAGCCTTCTGAAGGGAGCAGAGCATTCCTCTTATATTAGTGTGGCAGCAGAGTGGCTACAGTGATGTTCAACTTGGGGATGGCCTTTATTCTTCAACATTGGGTTAGACTCTCAGCATAGAAGCCAGAGAAGACAAAGGCGGTTACTCTCAGCACGTGCCCAGAAGCCCAGCCTCACCAGGAGAGGTGCCATGGCACATAGAACACTATAAGGCTCATATTTCTCTGAGCTATGTATCTTCAACTGTAAAGCAAGAGGAATGACCTCTTCCTCAAAGTGACTGTGAAGATTTCATTAGTCTGTAGATATAAAGTTCTTAGCATGGTGGTCGGCACCTAAGAGAGGCTCAAGGAGTACTAGTCTTCTACCCTTCAAGTTATAGTGTTAACTCTGAGTTGAACTTGTAGGTAAATATCAGTTCTATGATTATTTATGGAATGTTTACTAGGCTATTTATTGAATGCCTATTACATGTGAGGTGGTAGAGATGGTGAGCAGTTATAAGTGAGAGGCAGCTCACAGTCCTATGAGAAAGGCAGACGACACAGTTTCCTACCCATATGAGTATGTTCACTTAGAAACTGAAATAGGCAGCTAGGCACCCTGCTTGTGTGGTAAACATGAAGACGGATACCTAAGTAGTAGTAGTATAAGTAGTAGCGTTATCACCCAGTTGCCGAGAGCATGGTCAGCCATTGGTTTCCAGATGTCGGCCCTGTCAGCATCCACCTTAGCTGCAGACAAATGCCTGTTCAGAGGCCCACTCTTCTCAGGGAAGTCTACACCTGCCAGTGGGGAGCCAGGTGGAGATACACAGGTTTAGGCATTTTGGTCTAACATAGAAAAAGTCTGATATGATATTTGTCCCAGATCTCCGTCACATTGGAATGATAATTTCTTCTTTTTCCACCCTCTGTCCAATCCTATTTCTTCCCCTTTCTTTCCATAGGTGTTGATCCCTAATAAATAGCTCCCACTCCTAACCTCATCTTAGTAGCAACTGCTTTCAGAAAACCCAACTTGTAGCAGGAAGAAAGGGACTGGTCAATGAAAACATATAGCAAGTAAATCTTGGTTAGACTCAGAGGTCCAGAAAGGCTTCACCGCAGAGGACATTCTGACATTGATTTCTGCTAATTGATTAGACCCTAAGAAAGCAAAAATGGGGGAAATAAGGTTGCCACTTGGGAATGAAACACATAAAAATCCACATACACTGAGTGAGATTAGCCATCTGGGGAAAGAACCCAGGAAATGTTGGTAAATGTGTGACTGAGGAGTTTGGGAACACGGAACACCCTAATCAAGGTGATTCGGGAGTAATTCCAAGGAACGAGAACTGCACTGCGATTGTCATTTACTGAGCAGAAGGAAGCCTCATCAGTGGTCTTGCACTGTTTAAGGAAGACTGAACAGAGGTGAGATGGGCAGCTGAAGGTCAAGCAGTACTGCAGAAGGCAATGTGGCCCAAAGCTGGACAAGCTAAGACAGTTTCATGAGTTGTTGCTTTTAATTATCTAGGGCAGAGAAAAGGGAAACTTTTTTTTTTCCTATTTTAAAAATCTCTAGTAAAAATATCTTCCTAGTCAAGCTTTATGGCACCACAGTTTTCAAAAGAGCCCCTCTGATTTACCCCTCAGTAGCCTATTTTTAAGGTGTACAGCTCCAGGCATCCGACATACATTGTATTGTTCACTCTCACTTTCTAGATGGTAAGAATTACCAATTTGATTTTGAGGAGAATGAAATTCAGGGTGCTAAATTTTAAATGACTTGTCCAAAGCCATAGCCATTAGGTTGGAGCACAAAGTTCTGCCCCTGGGGTGTGGTGCCTCAGGTGTTCGGAATTGCCAGTGCAAACTAGTCCTTTTCAGACCTCAGGGAAGGCTTGCAGTTAATCCCAGCTCTACTGGAAGGGTGAGAAAGAAGGGGGCAGGCAGAGTTAAGTGAACAGTAGCTGACAGGCCGAAACCTCATTTACTGTAAGAGAAAGGCAATAAACAAAGGATAAAACTGTGTAAAATATAGCAATATAAGCATGTCATTGAGAAAAAAAAACAGAAGTAAACAGCAGGAGAAAATTCCTCAGGGACAGAGGAGGAAAGAGTTGGCAAGAGAATACTGTTCATCATCATATGTCGTATTACCCAATCTCACTTTAAAATAGTTCATAGCCTGGGAGTTAAGGCAGCCAGATCCCACATGGCTCATCACATGGTTGAAGTCCCAGATCCAGTGGCCTGAGAAACACACTGAGTGTGTGTGCATGTGTGCCCAAAATCCCAAAAGGAGGGGAAGATGGAGGAAAAGGGCTTGTGGCATGACCATGCCCTGCGTGGCGCTTGTACACACATACATGCAAATGCCTCATTCTCACAAAAATAAAATTCCTTTGAAATACATGCTCTACTAAAAGAAAACTCTGTGTAGCCCTGTCTGAAAGACGTAATCAATCTATCCCTGCACATCTGTTACGTTTCCATTCCTGGATTAAGTCCAGTCATGTTCCAGCGTACAAGGAGAGGATGAAAAAAAGTGGACGAGGTACATCCTCGGGAGGAAGGCGCTCTGAGAGCCACCTGAGAACAGCCTCTGTACAGGGTATGGATTCGTGGAGAAGAGCTAACCAGCCTGCCAGAGCCTGCTACTCTCAGAGTCTTCCTCTGAGCACATGCTTGTTAAGGAAGTCTCGGATCGTTTTTCTTTCCTTCAAGGTGAGAATATCCTGGTCTGTCTGAGATAAATGTCTGACCTGCCTGACAGTTACTGTAAATTATTGAATTGACATTCTGAGATATCATATATAATCAAGTTCTATGAGCATGTCAAATACAAGCCTGTTTCAAAAAGATGGAACTCTTCTCAGCAGACCGGCAAAAACCACATTTCTGAGGCAAGAAGCAGACGCTGGGAGGGAGTTACATTCACCAGAAGAAATGCCACCTTGTGTGTGATCCTGGGTAGTAAATCACACACCCTCTGCTCCCAATGCCCTCTGCTTCACTGTGAGCCGTCATGGCCTATGAGATACCGTGGGGTCGAATGATGAGTTGGGGGTCTCACTGCATTCTTCTCATGACACAGTGAACACTGTGAACGAAGGCTGGGTGTGTCTTTCACCTCTGTGTCTACACCACTTTGCACACCATGTAACAAACAGAAGACTTACAATAAATGTTATTGGATGAATGGACAGATGAATAAAAGAATCAGCAGTGCTAAATGCCATGAAGTCACTGTGAGAAAACTGAGGATCACTGTCAAGGAGAATGCTGAATCGGGCAAACTGAGGCTCCAGGAATCTGCTGCAGGCAGCAATGGGTCAGAGATGACAGTCTGGCACACATTACAAGTTGTTGTGAGGACCACGATGATAAACTGAAGCACAATGGGTGGAGAACACACCGGATAAGCACAGGCCCGAGGACATCCAAGTGTTTGTGAACGTTCACCTGCTACCCACCTGACTGCCACATCTCCTCTCTACCTGCTGAGCCTCCTGGTGACCCTACCCTAACTGGCATATTGAATGCCTCCATTGATGGTACCGGGAATACCTATAATATTTTAGAAATTTCATTTTCCCTCGATGTAAACCCCTCCCTCTCTCTCTCATGCCCAAAGTTAATGAGTTAGTAGAGAGGCTGGCACTATAATATAAAAGAAAGTTACTCCTGCCCCAGGCCCCTTATGGGGAGAGCAGTAAAGCCTACGTGTCTCATCGTCTGGTCTGTGATACACCAAGGATGAGTGTGAGTATGCTGACAAGCTAAACTTCCTTACAAACACTTCTCCTTCTCCCACACTTCTGCCCATAGCCTTTCTCCTTATTCTTTCATTGTCATGCTTGTCACGGGATGCATGTGCTCGCCAGAGACAGACAGAAAGTGAGGAAAGTGAGAAAGTACTCCCAGGGGGACAGCCACACTGCCATCCCTTCTCCTCTCTTCTCTTCTCGGGATTTCAGGCACGCATGCGTACACACCTGATGTATTTTTCCAGCTGCCAGGTCCGAGTCTCAAACTGTGCGGCTGCACTTGCAGGACCCAGTCACTTTAATCTCTGTGCTATCTGCTGGCTGACTCTTCATCCCCATTTTTATTTACTTACTCAGTCAGTCACTTAACAAACTTTTTGTCGCACCTATTATGTACCAGGCCCTATGAATCTACAATCTACTACAACGCAGCCCTTCCCCAGTCTAGACTAGATCCTGTATATCAGAAAGAAACTTGGAACATTAAGACATGAGAAAAAAAATTCCCTAGTATCCTTTTATTGAGACTCGTGTAGACAAAATACCTGGAGATTTCAATCAATTTGTGATTATTTATTGACTCTTTCCACTAAATAATTCTCCATCTAGCTTTCATGGAAGAAAAGATATTAAGCTGTCACTCGTATCTTCAACATATTTTACTTGAAGTTGGTTAGGTAACTCAGTATGATGAAATAATAAGCAAACGATATATGATATTCTAAAATGTATGATTCTGGTATATAATGATTTGGGGATTCGGAGCTATAGTTACTAAAGGAGTTGAAATAAGATGAGTGGGAGCAGTTCAGTGCGAGCTGGTGAGTTTGACTTCTCCTACCAAGATGCTTTAGGCAAGTTTCTTCACATCTTTCAGCATCCCTTCCCCCTACCATCAAACGAGGTTTAAAGAAAGTACAAAGTCACGGGAACCAGCAGTTAGCGTAATGGCTATGTCGCTGGACTCCCACGTAGTCGACTGCGGTTCGCGTCCTGGACCCAGTGGCTTAAAACTCACGCCGGGCGCGTGTGCGTGAGTGCCCAAAATCCCGAGAGGAGAATGAAGGAGAAGGGATTGTGGCATGGCCATCCCCCCTGGGGGGAGATTTCTTGCTTTCTGTCTCTATGTCTCTCTCTGTCTGTCTGGCAAGCGCACGGGCCCTATAGTGAAAAAAACTCCCCAAAAAAAAAAAAAAAAGAAAGAAAGAAAGTACAAAGTCACTACAAACTCTGACCTACTTGGTACATTTCTGTCTTCTCTGATGTCATGTCACCAAAATCACAGAAGGCATCTACGTGCACTGACCAAGCCTTTTCACATAAGCAAGTGTGGACACGTCTTTCCTGTTTACATCTCCAGTTATGTATACAAGAGGTTATAGAAATCATCTTAGTAAGTCATACCTTAATTTTAAAAGTACTTATTTTCAAGTGAGCATCCTGATCTTCTTAGCATCGTTCTCTAGAACTGGAGGATGTGATAAATTACGCACTGTTAAATCATAACTGCATAGCACCTACAGTTGCAAATGCACGTGAATGTGCGTGTACCCCTCCCCCACAAACCCATCGCTGAGACGCCAAAAGGATGGAATCTAGCTGACTGGTTTCTAACGAAACAGAATAATCCAAGAGAGGGGAGAGAAGGCAATGAGGAAGGCTGGCAGAGGTATAAAACGTGCATGCAAAAAACTTCAAACAAGGGTTGCCGCAGTTACAGCAGAAAGCAGCCCCAGGCTAGCAATAACTTTCATCTCAATCATTTCTGCAGTTTCTCACCCCATGCCTAATATACACATACTGGTGTGAAGGCCCCAATCCTATCAATATGTCACAGAGTATTATGTCTTCTGGGGAGAATATGTTGCTAAAAACAGACAATTGTAACAAGTTGAAAGGTTCAAGTAATTTCAGAAATGTCCGCCTCCACCCCAACTTTGAAAACAAAATGTATAACCAGACAGGAAGAGAATCCAGGAAGATACAGTTGACCAGTGTTTTCCTAGTTAGGGGACATGATGGAGAATGAGGTCTGGAGTAGAATCTTTCCTTATATAAAAGAAGAGGACTACGAACCTCTGCTCAAGGCCCAAGAACAAAGTGGGATGAGCCAAACTTGTATTACATAGCACTGTTACATGTAAATATACCATTTGCTACCCCGCCCCAAGCAGGTAGATGTCCATAGAAAAAGTTAACTCAGATCTTAATTTTTCATAGTGACAAGAGGATTTGAGAGATAAACACATTGAAAACCCCTAATCCCAAATTCCAAAAATCAGAAGACTTCCAAGTTCAAAATTTATGGGGCACGGACATGACACCATGGTGGTAAATTCTACATTTGACCTTAAGTGATAGATAGCTGTCAAATCCTACATAGGAAAATACTGTAGGCTCTGTGTGTAAGGTATATGTAAAACATAAATGGTTTTACATTCAGAATTGGGTTCCATCTCCCATGATATCTCATTATGTATATGCAAATAGTCCAAAATCCAAAGATAGTTCTGTTGTCTTTTGGAAATGCTTGGGACCAAAGTATTCCAAAAACCAAAATACTCCTAGTCCCAAGCATTTCAGATAAGAGATATTCAGCCTGTATTAATTATACTCAAAGATCATGAAATCTGATTTGGCCCAGTCTATCGACTTCCGTATGAAGTTGTCACAGAAAGAGTCGTGTAAGGAGCCATGACAAGAGGAAAGCCATGTGTCTCTGTGGACAAACCTCTAAAGCAAGCTCTCAGATGGATGAGGCATAATCACAGTGGCTTCGACCCTGAAAAGGGTCAGGACTTTATCCTTCTTTGGCAGCTGCAGAAAAAGACCACGTCACTGAGAACTTACAAATGCCAATGAGAGGAAAAAGTGAGAGGGAATTTAGAGAGGCTTCTACATCCCTCTACCCCCCATAGAGAATGGAGAATGTGCCTTGAAAGACCATGAAGAGGGATGAGGAAGGCTTCTGATTAGCCATGCAGGCTGCCCTTCTGAGTCTTAGAGATACCAGGCAAAGCAGTTGATAAAAAGGGTTTTTTGAGGGTCACCAGGAAGATACAAAATAAACACACCCTGCTACTTTGCTAGGTGCTAATATATTTTTTCCTCCTTTAATGTTCCCCTGAAGCCTATAAAATTGTATAATTACGTCTATTATGCAAATAAGAAACTGTGATTCAAGGAGATCAAGTTAATTGCCCAAGGCCACTTGTGACTAACACAAGGGGGATTCAAACCCAGTTCTAAGTCCAAAGCCTACCTTATTGCCACTTTGTTACACTAGCAACAGACGAAAACATGAAAAGTTGTTAGCCAAGAACAAGCGCACCATGGCGGCACCCATCACTCGGGTTTGTATCACTAAAGTATCCATCATGGCTAAGTTTGCCTCTGCAAATTAAAGTCATTTGAACTGTGATGATTCAAGCAAGGATGCATAGACAATATTAAAAATGAAATGCCATTGTGAGTTAATGAGACATCGGAAAGCTTTTAACCTCAGGCTGCAAAACTGTGCCGTTAATGCCGATGCTCATAAACACCATCTTTATCATGAAGAGGAGAGATTGGAAATACATGCTCTCCATATATAAAGACAAGGGCCATGAGGTAGCAAAATGCCAGCGATCGAGCAGCGGCACCCTGTGCTGGGAGGTGGGCTCCAAATGCCACCCGTCTGCTGACCCATCAGCATGGCTTTCCTAGTAAAATCTCAGTCGAGATCTAGGTTCAATAGCTGCACAGTGAAAACGTGGCCTGGACAAAGCCACACTGTTATCAGCACTCTCCTTCCCGCATGGGCTCGAGGTCAGAAAGGGGAAATCAGCAATGTGATGTAAACACAGAAAATAACGTGATTCTCCAGAATACCCTGGACATCACATAAAATTTAAGTTAGCTTAAATGAGAAGTCACTACAAACCTCATTTTAAATCTTACTGTGGAAAAAGAAGATCATATGGATATTTTTAACCATGCCTAAGTGTCAGTAAATACCATAATAATGAAATTCAAGTTCATAAGAATAACACAATTACAGAGTTGTTATTCTGAATATGAGCTCTTGCTTTTCAGGGCTATAGTTAAAGCATGTATGAGAAATTAGGTTTGGTATATTCTGATTCCAATGACACACCCTAGATGGGTTTTGGATAGATGTTGTCTTAATTAAATTTCTAATATGACTTTCTTTTCTCATCATTTGCTTCCCAAAGGCAGGTGCAGGAAAAAAAAATTAAGTAATTGACGTGTTTCCCAAAGGCAGCTGAGGTTTCCAGACTTTGAGGTTAGGCAGACAAGTAACCCTTCAAAACATACTAAACCGTGTATGTGTTATAAATTGGAGTCAATGCTCCTTTTGGACAGTAAATATTTTATATACCATATGTTACAACCATCATTTAAAAACAATTAACACAAAAACTAAAATATGGACCTTTAGCTTATCATTATCTTAGCATTATACATTAACATGTTTAGCATTATTAAAAAAAGGCATGTATTACTCATTTTTTCATGTTTCATGGGCTACAAACTAGGACCAATCAATACCTCACTGTCCACGTAGAGACCAGGATAGGTGACTGGAACCAAGATTCCTAAGTTGGAACCTCAATTTTTCATGAAATAACACAAAATCATAATGGCTCCTCTGATTCTGTGCCTTTCCATAAAAATGGAGATAATGATACCTTCTTCATTGGGTTGATATTAGAACCAAGTAAGGCAATAAACAAAAATACTTTGGAATCAAAACGATGTCTGAAATGTTTGCTACTATGTACATTATGTAAACTTAGCCTAAGGGATTCTAATAAATTACATTTTGTTCATTATTTCAATTAATATATGGTGAACATCTATTATAGTCCAGTCTATGCAATCAGTCTTCGGGACTGCAGAGATGAATAAGGCTATTCGCTGCCTCTTAAACTCACAGCACAGCTAGAGAAAAGGATGCAGAAATGAGTAACTAAACTCCAGTGTCACAGACACTGCAATAGACACCCTTTGAGCAGTGGGCAGATGGCCCACTCTGCGTGTAGGACCCCAGAGCAATAGTAGTAATGGGTAAATCAAAGTTTTCTAGGCAGAGAAACTGATAAAGGCATTCAAAGGCAAAGATGATAGCAGGAAATATGCATGGGTCTTCTGTTTTTCTCATATTCATCCCTCCACAAATATTCTGGGTAATACTCATCTGTATGCTGTCTTTAAACACTCCTACCTTAAGAACCGGAGCCTACACGGTATAAAGGCACCTGACTTTAATAAGCTGTGTAAAATGTAAAGGGTAACCCAGCATGAGTCCCTGCAGTTGGTTTCTTGGAGACATCCAGAGCTGAAGACCCTGGATTCACCCATCCTGCAACTTACATAGTGGCAAACCTCTCCTAGCTTCCAAGCACAAGGCACACTGGTGTCTACACCAACACAAAACAGACTGGAAAAGGAACCAGAGTTCCAGCTCTCTCATGTATAGGCTCCCTGACATGGGGTAAGTCATTTGTCCTCATCAAACTTTGGCCTCTGGGATATAAAATAACAAGTTTGAACTTCATGACCTCAAGTCTTCCTTTGAGTCTCAACTTCCCAGGCTGTCTAATGCACAGATGAATGTGACCTATCAGAAAAAAATGGCAGGTTAGTAACCACTGCATTGCTTGTTCTTTGTATGACATGTCTTGACGCAGAGGTAGCTGGCTCACCAAATATGTCCCTACTCTCAAAGAACCAGGGATCTATCAACAAAACTAAATGAAGAAAAAACACATGTTTTAAAAGCAGTGATGTTTCTAGGCAATTTTGTAGGAAACTGTAAATACTGTGAGCCTCCTGAAGTCAGGGATCATGTCTAAATTACTTTATTCCCAAATTTATTCCAGCAGAGATCCTGGAACAAAAGAGACATTCAGCAAATAAAAATGCTTAGTCAACAAAAATAATGCTTGTTCAATTAGTTATCAGTTAATTAATGAGAATACACAGTACATTTAAAATAAAAAAAATAGGAATTCCATTAGTGGATGAAATATTAATATTAATCCTATTCATGGTTAAGATGATCATACTTTAAAGAATTCAGGGTCAGAATAATTTGGGGGAATTGGGAGAAGTTCTTAACATTCGGTGTGACTCCTAGTACAGCCAAAGGTTGTAGAAGACAATTTGTTACAAGTGAAACTGGCAGGAGATGGCATGAGGCAGAAAGAGGACATTTGTGAAAGAACAAGCTTAAGGACACTGTACCTCACCAAGGCAACCTATCAGCAAAGCAAAATTTTCCACTGACTGAAAGCCACAATAGCAGCCAATTCTTTCAGCAGTTCTAGGCAACGGCACGCTCTTCTGACATACTTTTTAGATGGAGCATGAAAGAGTGCTATGGGGAGAATGTGAAGGCAGGCTTAGTGCAGGTCCACAGAGACATCCTGGGCTGAGAAAGGCCTAAAGTATAGCTAACCCTCACTCTGTAGCATCCTACTACTCTTTACTTATTAAGATTAAAGCTTTCTCAGTAAACAGAATGGAACAAACCATCCAGAAAGCAGGAAGACTTTTCAATCACCTGCCCTTGACCTACTCTCAGCATTTCCATGAACTATATGGATATTATTTATCAAAGATGGAACAGTTACAGATATTTTTTTTTGCTTAGCCTCCTTATTTTTCTAGTCTAAAGCCTTTTATGGCCCGCCTAGGTATGTAGATTCTCCTCTGAAATATTAACTGCAAAGATGCTGAAATGGTTGGAAAACACATGGAGAAGCAGCTTGTCATTCCGGGTATCCATGGAGGTGCACTGCAAGAAGAGTGCAAGGTCAAGACAGACCTCGTTGCTCAGCTATGGAAACCAGTTAGCTGGTCACCATCCACATCAACCTCAAAATCCGCTGTAGCCCATGAGAGCACAGGCCACGCCATTCCTGAGCATCCCCCAGCCAGTGCCTGAACTCCACAGGGGTACTAAGACTAAGCCATTTCTGTGCAGCATGGCTCCTGAAACAGGCACTCCTTCCACAGGAGCTGCCCATCATCACCAAGCTTTTGTCAGATCCACATGGAGTCTGAGGCTCCCCTTGTCCAATCCTGTTGCTTCTTTCCCCATTTTTCATAGGTATTTCTACTTCCTAATAATCCATTTGCTCTTCTGGCTCTATCTCAGCATGTAACTCCAGAGAACCCAAGTGCCACAGCAGGAACATTTGGAATGTATCTCCAGTGGGGGTGCCATTCCTTCCTATCTAAGCCTCTTACGTGCTGCCTTAGTCAGCTCTCAGTCTTCAGACATGCAAGGTGTGAGTCGGACATCAGCCCAGTCTCCCCCAAGCTCTAGGAAATGCATTTCTTCAGGGATCCTTGAAGCTTTTCTCACTAGACTTAAGGGAAGGGGAAAATCTTGCTCTCCCAATGGTGAGAAGACATGAGAAGAGGTGAACAACTCTATCTAAATAAATGTTTTCTCCAGTCTTCATTTCCTTTCTTATCTCTCAAGCCTCTTGACTGATGAAGTGGATGGCCAGTGGTTTTTACTACAAATAATAACAACAACAGTAATAACTAATAGAAGTGAGTGGAAACTTCAGGAGGTGATGGAGGGCTATGGTACTGATGGTGATGATGGTTTCATGGGTGTATATTATCCCTAAAATATTGACAAATTTTTACATTTCAGCCATACCTTAGTTAAGGGGGTAAAAAAAGTTCTTGGGCCCTTTTTGGAAAGTCCTGCTCAAGTGGCCCAGAAGCCCACTTTTAGAATGAGTTACGGTCATATGCCGTTCTACCTACACATGTGGGATTCCACTCATGGGACAGAAAAGCTCTTATTTTAACATCCTGCTACCTATAAAACATTTAACTCCAAAGATAACGACCATCAAAAGGCATACTTTCTGCTGTAACTCATAGAAAAGCAACTGATCTGATTAATGTAAACCGTAATCAAATATGCTCCTTTGGGATGAGCTGTAGGCTCGTCATTGCTCTCTCTCATGAGGTCTCTTCATTTCTTTACGTTATTTTAATTTTATTTATTCTCACCATTTTAAATTTTTCACCAGAGAAGGAAAGTGAGAAAGCAAGTCACCAGGTCGGGGACTCAAACCATGGTCAGCCATGTGAGAGTCGAGCATCTTAACTACCATGCTACCTGCCAGCCTCCTGTCTCTTCTTTGTAAGAAAACAAGAAAGGGCCTGACAGTAGCACGGGGATAAAACATGACACCTGTGAGGCTGACCTACATGGGAAAGTTCCAGGTTCACAGCTGAGACCTTCCTGAGTATCCCGGGCACATGCATGCCCATGATCCAGGGCCAGATGAAATTGGGGGTGTATACTAGCATCAAGATCCTTGGGAACCAGCAGTTAGCGTAATGGCTATGTTGCTGGACTCCCACGTAGTCGACCGTGGTTCACGTCTCGGACCCGGTGGCTTAAAATTCACTCCGGGCGCGTGTGTGTGCGTGCCCAAGATCCCGAGAGGAGAATGGAGGAGAAGGGATTGTGGCGTGACCATCGCCCCTGGGGGGTGATTTCTCGCTTTCTGTCTCTCTGTCTCTCTCTGTCTGGCGAACGCACATGCCCTATAGCAAAAAAACAAAACAAAAAAAACCTCTCCAAAACAAAAAAGAAGGGACAAGCAGTTAGCGTAATGGCTATGTTGCTGGACTCCCACGTAGTCGACCGTGGTTCACGTCTCGGACCCGGTGGCTTAAAATTCACTCCGGGCGCGTGTGTGTGCGTGCCCAAGATCCCGAGAGGAGAATGGAGGAGAAGGGATTGTGGCGTGACCATCCCCCCTGGGGGGTGATTTCTCGCTTTCTGTCTCTCTGTCTCTATCTTTCAAGCGCACGTGCCCTCTAGCAAAAATAATAAAATAAAATAAAATAAAATAAAATAAAATAAAAACAACAAGATGTCAAAAGTAAAAGTAACTAAAAGCTAGCCTTCTCTTTCCCAGGAGTTTTTTGTTTTTGTTTTGTTTTTGTTTTAAGTGCACATGGCCATACTGACTAGGAGAATGGATACTGGGAATCTAGCCCCATCGGAGGATTCATGCTAAAGATCAACAGGCAAAAACGTTTCCGATATTCTAACTTTGGGCTCCACAAAGATGTGGATGACTGGATGGCTCAAGAATTTGCCCTTTAGCTGTTTATACACAAACATTTTACAATGATCTTGAATCACACCACCCTTCAGTAACATAGAAAAGTAGATTAAAGTTCTTGTTCAAGGTCAAATAACAACTATGAATTTCAGCTGATTAGAAAAGTTTCCCAAGGCCAGATTCACATCCTTCACTGTGATTTAGTCAATCACTGCCAGAACTTTTTGTCCAACTCCATTTATTTTCCCTTTGGGGATCTGAGGGACAACATCCATCAACACTCTAATTCAAACACTCCTACTGAACACACACATGCAAAACCTTCACATGACCTTTCAAGTAATCAAAAATAATTAACAAACACGCTCTGGAGTATCAATGTCCTTTACAGAGCAGGTGGCAGATTAGAGCTAAAACTTTGACACCATAATGAACAGAAGAACAGAAGCCATTGAATTTGAAGCTAAGACATTTTTCCAGTTAAAATGGATTAAAACTCAAATTTTTAAAATCCCATGTCCTTTAAAGTTGGACTCAGAAAAATCTCAATAAGTGACGGTGCCACTTCTTTGGGGTGAGGGGTGAGTTCAAAGATTTTATCAATGAGCGTTATTTTAGAAAGCACGACTGGCAGGGAGCATATAAGTGACATGATGTTCCAAAGAGTCACCAATTGGCAAGGCCTTCATTATTGCTGGACTTGTAGTATTGGCACCAATTTAGCTACTTGGGTAGAGGACACTCATTTTAGAAAATAAATTCACAGGGTGTTCCTTAACTTCCATTTGATAATTCACATTCTTACCTTAAAAATAAAAAATAGCAGGTAACCAAAGGACATGCAAACCTGGACGTGCATTTTTTAGTATGGAGAGTTTAAGGAAGCACTTGACTTGGGCCACATGTGTTGTCACTGCAAAAAATATGTACCAGATAGAGTGAGCCAGGATAGCCAGTGCAAGCTAGCAGAACAAAACAGAGCTCTGGACAGACTGCTATTTCAGGATGGAAGAGCTGCATCCCATTAAAGCCTGATTGAGCCCCAAATCTCAGGTAAGAACTAAGAATGATGGGCAAGAGAGCAAAAACAGAGAGACAAAGGAACACCAGGTCTCAGTATCTTTTTTTTTTTTTAAAGAGAGTTTTTGCTATAAGACACATGTGCTCATCAGAGAGACAGAGAGAGACGGAGAGAGAGAACATGAGAAATCACTCCCCAGGGGGGATCAAGGGGGATGGGCATGCCACAATCCTTTCTCCTCCATTCTATTCCTGGGATTTGGGGCATGCACACACATGTACCCAGTGAGCGTTTCAAGCCTTGGCTCCAGGACTCTAACTATGATCAACCATGTGGGAGGTCCAGTGCCTTAACCACTACGCCACCTGCTGGTCCCCAGTATCATTTTACGCCCAGTATTCTACCACGACTGGCTTTCCGCCAACTTAGCAAGCATAAGCCCCTAACCTTAGCATTTGATATCCACTGCTGACTTAGAGTGAGAACATGGCATATAATGTAAGTGACAAACCACCATGTGTACCAAACCTGGACACCACAAGTCTTTTCACGAACCTGAGTCTAGCCTAATGTATGATCAGACTCTCATTTGATTTGATCTGTCTAGTTTTATTTGTTGCCTGCCAAACAATAGCAGAAGTCACCATTTGGCTCCTATTGTAAATGTGTATTTCATTATAAGAAAAGCTGAGTTCACAAAAAGAAGGAAGAGTTTCTTAAAAGCAGGTTTTATAAGAAGGTAAGGAGACATGCAATTTTTATCATCCGTGGCATTATATAGATTGAATTTAATCCAATCTCCCCTTATACAGAGGCATACATGGACAGCAATTTTCAAGCACACTCATTAGACTGCCAAGTTAATAACACTGACCAGCAGGAGAATAGAAGACAGCTGAAGTTTTCCTACTGGTCAACATTATTGACCAAGCCAAAGCTGTTAAATTAGCTGCTGCTTCGGCTCAATAGCTTGCAAGATGCATTTTGTATTTAGGTGCTTACACATAAGGGAAAGAAGATTAATTTTGGTAATAACAGGACTGGAGTCCATGGAGATGGTGGAAGACAGTCATGAGGTGTTTAATGAAAATTGTCACCATCATTAGTGTGAAAAATGGATTATCAACTGAAAGCACAAAAATATATCCTTCTCAAAAGAAATTTCAGAAGTGGTAAACAAAATTCAGCTGTGACTAAAACAAAGTGGGAAATAGCTTATGTTACCTAAACCACGTCCCTCGAATGCAGAAGAGCCTGCATTTTCATGAGGGATCAGTCTATTATGAGGGTAGCAGGAGGGGTATCTTTGTTTCCCTTTTTAAAAATATCTAGATGGTTATTTACAGAAAACAGTGCATGCAAATAATATGTATAGATATATATCCAAAATATTTAGCATTCTTAAAAATTCTTTGTAAGTATTCTAAACATCTCAAAGGACAGAAAACATTCAAAGAAAAAAGTGATTCTAACAATGAACACAACAGTTTGCATTTTGCTTCTTACTCTCATGCTTTCATAGGTACAAGTAATTTATTTCAAATAAATTTTTTATTATGGAATAATTTTAGGTGGATAAAAAATTTACAGAGAGGGACCAGCAGTTAGCACAATGGCTATGTCGCTGGACTCCCACATAGTCAACCACGGTACATGTCCCGGACCCGGTGGCTTAAAACTCACACTGGGTGCGTGTGCATGCATGCCCAAGATCCCGCAAGGAGAACAAAGGAGAAGGGATTGTGGCATGGCCATCCCTCCTGTGGGGTGATTTCTTGCTTTCTGTCTCTGTCTCTGTCTGGTGAGCACCCACGCCCTATAGCAAAAAAAATAAATAAATAAAATTAACAGAGACAGAGTTCTCAAACACATCCTTAACCCCATTTCTGCTAATGTTTAACATCCTATATTACCATGATACCTTTGTCAAAACTAAAATAAATAAAATAGTAAAATAGTATTGATTGGTCCATCACTATCAACTAAACTCCAGATTTTATACCTATTCCACTCATGCCCTTTTTCTGTTCCAGGATCCCATCAAGGGTACAAGTTGCATTTAGTGTCATTCTCTTTTTCAAGCTTGTTTAGAGAGACAGAATCTGACCCCAGTGCCCTGCCTGGGTTGTGACACGCAGAAGAACCCATGAGTGAGTCACCATCTCTCATCCTTTAGTGTTTGATCAGCCCCAACATTTAGTCTTGTCATGTCCTACCTGTACTACTGACTTGGTGACAGGAATATGAAACCTTACATCCCAACCAGTCTCTACCTTTAACTATTTCAATGAAATGTAAACCACACAACGTTGTGCCCCTCTGGTCATACACTGTGTTGATTAGTAGATAAACAGTGAAATGTTTATTGCTATATTTTTTCCTCTTGATAATCCAGTTCTTGAGTGTGGTGGTAGTTTGCCTTCCCCTACAGCTTGCTTCATCATTAAGGATAAGGTTTTTCTTTTGCCAAGCACCATGGAAGGTAGGCCCAGCAGATATGGAAAAAGGAGAAATATAGGGAAACTTCCTAAACGATGTAAGAGGAAGTTGAGGCCTTTCTAGGGCGGGACATGAAGGTGGAGGAAATTCAGAGAGTATGTAAGAAGGATGAAGTATTAAAGATATAATGCCTCTAACTCTATAATCAAATGGAGGTGGGAATATCAGGAAGATAAAAACCTTATAAAGGGTAGAAGAAGATATAAGAACAAAGCAACTGCTACTCGATTTGCTGTCTGGAATTCTAGAAGGAGATCTAGAGGCGTGCTCCCATGCCCAGAGGAGGAAGTTGCTGTTGAACAGAAATGGTGGTGTGGTACACTTATAAAGAAAACTAGTTGTGCCTTGGCTCCTGGGTACTGGAATGAGAAACCCATGAGAAGGTTGCTGAGCATGCTTGCTGGTGAGGTCACCAGGAAGGAGTCGGAGGGGTGACATACAGAATGATCCCAAGGTGAACTGCCCAGGCAGCTGAGCAAATGGGAGCCATGACTTGGAGAATCAGCAGCCCCAGTAACAGCAGTGGTGGAACCAGAGTGGTCAAGGTGGAAAGGCTCCCTGGGAGCACTCATCATGGGTGGACAGCCACACCAGGACACAGCAAGAACAGACACCACGACCCGGAGACTGGGAAAAATGAATCACATTTCAGGCATGGTAGGTCCGAGAAAAGCAGAGGGCAGAGGAATGCTCAGAAGGGAAACCCTCATCTTTCTACCAGAATGTGTGTTATCTTGAGAAAAAAAAAAAAAAAAAAAAAAAGGAAAGTGTCTCCAAAAACTGTGAGGGAGCTTTGAAAACCTTTAAATACACCGAACATGTAGGCTCATTTTCATGAGACTAAGGTCATTCAAATAATACCTTTAAAGCAAGAGACACAGAATCTATAGCTGAACCCTCTGTCTTCCCTCACCAAGGACAGGGCATGGGACGGGCCTGACTGAAGCACTATGGTAGCACACTCAGACCCGTGTGGGAAGGGAGCTGGGTTCATGTCCCAGGACCTCCCTGATCATGCCAGGTGTGCACACATATGCAAACAGTTTTGCACACACATGCCTGTGATCTAGGCTGGCCGAGGCTGGGAGTGGATTGCAGCATGGAGACCTTATTGAGAGAGCCCATCTCTTTGTCTCACTCTCTCTGTACATATATGTGTGTGTGTGTGTGTGTGTGTGTGTGTGTGTGTGTGTGTATAAATATAAAATGGGAGAAAAAATAAAAACTAAAAAAATATGGTTTGGGAATAAAATTAGATCAAAGAAAATAAATTCTTATACATTAAATGGTAGGGAAGTCACTCCAACCTTGATACGTGAAGACTAATAAATACACTAAGGAAAAATAAACCTTTATAGGATAAGCATACAATGTTCTCTTCTGTTCTGCCATACCAATCCTGTCCAGTCCTTTTTTATTTTTTTTAAAAGGTTTTTGCTATAGGGTACATGCACTCGGCAGAAAGACTGAGGGACAGAGAGACAGGAAACAAGAAGTCACTCCCCAAAGGCAATGGCCAGGCCACAGTCCTTTCTCCTCAATCCTCCTGTCATGATTTGGGGCACATATGCACAAGTGCCCAGAGTGAGTTTTAAGCCACTGGGTCTGGGACTTGAACTATGGTCGACTAAGTGGGAGTCCAGCGACATAACCATTATGGCATCTGCTGGTCCCCCTGTTCAGTCTTCACCCTCACCTCCCTCATGAACTCTGATTCAGTGGCTAGTGACCTAACTTGTCTCTGAATTCCACCTGTACTTCTAGAGCATTCCAGTGAGCCCGATCAGCTCTTCAGAGGAGATTTACAGTAGAGATCATACCTTTCTCTTCCCTTGATGTCCCACAATGCCCAGCATGAACCAGGGCAGCACATAAATGTGTGTTTATTGACTTATTGATTAATACATAGTAAGGCCAGGGAACTGGAGACGGGATATAACAAGGGAAGAACCAAGTTAAGAATTGAAGCCACTGTTCTTCTGGAATGTGAAATGTGAAACTATTTATGGAAACTGAGGTGATTTTTTTTTCTTTTTTCACTCCCTCTGTTTCTTCCTTATTCACAGTTACCAGTAATCACAGGAAAAGGATGAGCCAAGTTTATTTCTCTGGATAATTTGCACATACAATACCTAATGCGATCAATTTTCTTTGCAGCAATTAGGAGCAAAAAAAAAAAAAAAATTAAGTCTGTTGGATATCTGTTTCCTTTGTGGTGCTTGTGGTTCGAAACTAAAAATGTAAGTGAGGGAAAAAGAGAAAACTGTGTCCATCCGCATCTCTTTGGTCGTTACATAGACTGCCAGGTAACAGTGGTAAAAATATGAAAATGGCTAAAACCCATGTCTAACATAGGCTGTTAAAACAAGATGTGATTGTTTCAAGGTTGAATTTGTTTGAAACAATAATTATTTATGACACTTTATTGCAATACCTTTCAAAGCATATGGTTACCTTATTAGAAATTAAAATTCATTTTCATATAAATCTCAGCAGGATATTACACCAAAATAACTAGAGTAACTCCAGGGGACACGAATAATTCTAGTTTAGCTCTTCTAAGGCCTGGCACTTGTAATATAAAATTTAAACTAATTCACTTGTAAGTATAATAGCAAATTTGGAAAATGTAATATACAATACCCATAAATAGTATTCCTCGACTACTTTGGGACATAGGTAATTTACATTTTCCCTACTTTTACTACAGATTTTTGGTTTTACATAGGTCAACTTTAAAAACTGCTCATTCATTAGCAATGCATTTGTCGATGTTTTTGTTCATTGTGGATACTCTGGAAGCACACTGTTCAGTTGACTGACTTTCTGCTATTTCAACCACAGTGAACAATACTTCAGATCATAAAAATAGGCAGGCTATTGTGAGCTTGCACAGGCATGGGTGCACTGTAGATATTTCTAACTATTAGCTCTCGTGTAGGTTTCATTGAATTTCTTTTATTGCAGTATTTGGCTGCTCAGGGAATCTTCATGTTTTTTCATGACAGTGTTCAGTGCGTATTTTCAAAATTGGCCTGCTGAGTTTGTATCATGATTGTTTTGGATAGTGTGCTCCATGTGGGGGAAAGGGGTGTATGTGTCTTCAACCTTGGCACTCAAATCCTAAGTAAGCATGACTTCAGCTCTGAAGTATGAGGCCTCAAATCTGTACATATTGCAAAAACAATTGAAAGGAAATGAGATTCTTTAAACAATGTTTTAATCAACCAAAACAGTATTTATAAGCTATAGAGGTTATATAATCACCACAGTTTATCTCTACATTTCTATCTTTGAAGATACAGAGGAATATAGAAATCACATTCATTTCGTTATCAAATTTAAGGGAGGATGCAGAAAAATGGTGATACCTGGTCTGTATCAGTTTTTTTTTGTTTTTGTTTTTCAACAGGGTAATACGTTTAAGTATATTAATTCAGACTCTTTACTGGTCAAGCTAATGGATATTAATTGAAAGTTGTTCACTATTGTCCTGTCTAAGTAACAAATGATGAGAAGTTTTCTTGTTTGCCACAGTGAGCCTGACCTACACACCTGCCACAGCGCAACAGCACTGTATATTCATTTAGTCTGTCAACAAAGAAGTATTGCGCACCAAACCAGGCTAGATCCAGTAACCTCAGTCCTCAAAGAACTCACAGTCCTCCGCAGTGAACAATGCATCACTCAACAATCATGACATCATGATTACTAGAAGTGGTGCTATAGTGAGTAGAAGATATAAAACAGAAACTCAGCACAGAAAATCTCTGTGTCTGCCTGGGGGAGTCAAGGAATGCTTTTCAGAGGTATCTTCTAAATTGAGCCAGAAACATCCAATGAGAGTTTTCTAGGCAAAAGCAAGAGGAAGCATTCTAGGCAGACAACAACTGATTTCACCCAATAGTGAGAGCATGACAAGGGACGAACTCAAGTCCTCTACCATAAAGCTCCTAGGAAGGGGGTCAAAAATGCCTCACTTGGAGAGTTGCAGTCACGCTGAACCAATGGCAAAAGCCCTGGCCACAGGGCAAAAGACAGGTTCTGTTGACTCATGTAAGACCAAAGAGAAAAAACTCCCACGCCTTCCAACTTGTGAGTGACAGAAACTAGAACTAGGACCCAAGCTCTTGACTCCTCTGGATCTTCTGCCAATCTATAAAATGAGCAGGTTTGAAATAATTTCAAAAGGTGCCTGCAGCATACATTTCTAGAAGCTGGAATGAAAAACACAATTAACAACAAAAAATACCCACAAGCATTCAACCCTCTGGCAGGCTGTAAATCCTAGCACCCAGCATCCTCGATAGCAATGAAATATGTACAGAATTCAACTTAAAGAAACGACCAGAAATTAAAAGCATGAACTAAGCAAGAAATCCAGAAACGTAGCCCTGTTTGTTAGATGTGTGTGCAGTAATTGAGATCACATTTAAATAGAAACAGTCTCCTGGCCTGGTCTCCCCTGCCCTGCTTACAGAGCTGCCCTAGGAACTATTCGTACATATTCAGCAGCCTGTAACTCTGAATTAATGACCTTGCATGTAAATATCTTTGTCTTCATAAAAATGTTATTAAGTTAAATGAAAATATTTTCAACATTTCCCCCCTGCATCCCACACAGGCTTTGAAGGAACAAAAGGAAAGAGAAGGGTTGCTATGCCCTTTCTGCACAATACCTGTCACCTTGGGAATGTGATTCTCCTCAAGTACAACACTTCTGGGGGAATGGAGAACAAGAGACGAGTTTAATTTCCTTCTGCCAAATTAACTTCCTCTGCTGCTGCAAGTAATGTGCATAATGATAAGCCTGGAGAATGGGAAGCCGGTGTGGACTAGTGAACATTGTTCCCAGAGCAAGTTCCAGTTCAAGAGCACCCACTCCTGGGGCACACCGTGTCAGTGCCAGAAGGTGTGAACTGAGGTGTGTGCCAGTTAATGCCAAATTGCCACCATGGGGCAGGTGTCAGGATGCTGGCCTGGCCAGGAATGCCTCCTCTATTATTGTTTTATCATCATATGGGGGAAAGAGCTAAGGATTTGGAAATCGTGCCTATATAAATTTTAATCCCAGTCCAGGCCCCAGCCAGATCGGGCATGTGACTTGCATTTCTCAGCATCTCCATCTACTCATGCTTAAAATGGAAATAAGATCACTTACTGCACAAAGTTGCTGGGAAAATTAAATGAGAACATACGTATGAAGTTTAGAAGGCACTCACTGAACATTAATTTGTGTTGCCTTTCCCTTGTTGAAAACCCACCATAAAAATCTCAGCAACAGTTTAAGAGTAGATTTATACAAATCAGCCCAGGCCACTAATCTGCAGAAACAAAGGTGACACAGCAAAAACTCTAGTTGCCAGAAATGCTGGTAACAGAGACAAAAATGCAAGACAGGGAAACATACTGATGCACATGTTCCTTTGGTAGACAAGACTTTCCTCCTTTCATGATGGCTCTCTCACCAGGCAACGGTGCCCACCTGACCCCTGTCTGAGCGGTGCCTTAGATTAATCCCCTCGCCTAGACATTGGAACACACCTGAAAACGCTGGACCTCTTGAAGCTTGACCTAAGCCTCTTCTCTGTCTCATGATTATTTTCTTCAATTTCTGAAAAAGAAGATAGTGTGCAGTCCTTGGTCCTGTAAGATGAATGAGGCCTGGGGCTCTTTGAGTAGGAGCTCCATTCCAGCAATTTGGTAGTAGCAGGTGAGTCAGGTGGCCTCAAGCTCTAGAGGATTCTGCAGCACACACACTTCGATTTACAGCCAGCTCTGCCCCTCGTTGGCTGTATGAATGTAGGCAGGTAGCTCAAACTCTCAATGCTTGAGCAATGCCACAAAGGGGCATTACTATTATAAATGTGGAAACTGAGGCTCAGGTCAAGCACCTTCCCTGATACTAAGGAGCTAGTAGGGGCATCAAGTCGAGAATTTGAGTTCTCTAAACCT
The DNA here is from genome assembly GCF_000334495.1 of Tupaia belangeri chinensis. NCBI lineage: Eukaryota > Metazoa > Chordata > Mammalia > Scandentia > Tupaiidae > Tupaia > Tupaia belangeri. The sequence goes on along the minus strand of NW_006159671.1, from coordinate 1,218,256 downwards.
GACTCCAAAGCTTTCTGCGGTATTAAGAAAATAACAACCCTCTCCAAGGTGTTCTGACAACCCAATAAGAAAGTGTTTGGGGGGAAAACAACATGATGAGCAAAAGATGCTATTACTATTTAGAAGCAGATAAAAATAGGACTGGCAAGATTGAATTCACAGTTATTATTCACCATGATAAGCCATTAAATTCCAACTCAGATGACTAATATCTACCCAGTAGAAGGGATCTTAACGTTTGAAGTACAGTCCATCCTAATGTGATAGAGTGCAGAAAAAGCAAAGGAGATTTGTTACATTACAGAAATATCATTTCCTTAAATAGGGAATTCCAACTACCAAATAGCAGAGTGAAGATACCAGATCAGATTTATATTCTCAAAGGGAAGTTGTAAGTACAAGATGACCCAGAAGGCTGAGCTCAGATGGTTTAGTTTTTGTAAACACAGGCAAATCCCAAGCTTTTTGAGTCTTTGTTTTCTCTTCTATTAACTGGGAATCAATACATCATGGTGTTCAGAGACAACAAATCATCTCCACATAATACTCTGTGTCCAGGAGAAGGCATGAATTCCATTATATTCATAAAATACATATCTTAAACATTGTTCCAATTCCTTTTCATAAAATTGTATGATTTTAATGCTATTATCTTCCTATATACATATGAGGGAAAATGAGGCGCAAAGAGTTAAACAAATTGCCTAACACCCATAGCTAGTAACGCATAGAGGAGGAATTTAACCCGGATGTCTATTTCAACAGCCCATGCTGCACAGATTTTTGACTAGATAAAATAACTACAACAGAACTTCAAAAAACCTGCAGAAAAGCAGAATAAAATAACAAGCTTATGTTGATGGAAAAGATTTTTGAAACCCTTGGGCTAACAGATGGCACAGCAGTTACATCTCTGGACTCCCACATGTCCAACCATGGTTCAAGTCCCAGGCTCACTGATTTGAAAATCATACTGGGTGCATGTGTGTTCATGCCCAACATCCCAGGCAGAGAATGGCAGAGAAGGGATTGCAGCATGGCCATCTCCTCCACCCCAGGGGGTGATTTCTCACCTTCCTTCTCACTGTCTGTCTGTTTCTCTCTCTCTCTCTCTCTCCTCTCTCTTTCACTCTTTCTCTCTGGAGAACACATCCCTTATGGCAAAAACCTCAAAAAATAAAAAATAAAAATAAAATTTACGAAATTGAAACTCATGTATAATTTTCATCATATACATTTCCCATAAACTTTTTTATGATTCCTTTGTATGATCAAACTCAAATGAGGAGAGTTACAAAGAGAGAATTAAAAAGTATGTAGGCTATGTCTAGAGTAAAGTCTACCCTGGTTAAATTGAGTTTGGACTTTTATATTAGAATTAGGCAATGTTGGGGCCAGCAGGTGGCATGGCAGTTAATGGCTCTGGACTCCCACCTGGCCGACTGCAGTTTGAGTCCTGGCCCTAAAGGCTTCCTTTCTCATTTCCCTCTCTCTTTCTCTCTCTCTCATGCACTATCCCTCTCTGACCAAATTATAAATAAATAAATGAAGTTAAATAAAATAAAATAATTCTTTAAAAAATAATTAGGCGATGTTTCTGACCTGTGGGGTTTCTTTCTTATCTATTAAAAAAGCTATTTTCATTATTGCCTACCCTATGCTAGAGATTGTACTAGGTGAGTACTGCAGTATATATGCTGTGGTTTCTTCTGAACTAATTCTTTAAAATATTTACCTCTTTGATTCAGTTAAATTCCAAATATTTTTATAATTTTGAAGCTTATTTACATATAAAATTCTTTTTTATATGTTAAGTAAAGGTTCTAAAATTGGAGAAGCTTTTTTTAAAGAGCCACCTGGCAATACCTGCACGCTCTGATTCTCCTAGGAAGTGCTATACTTCCCCACTATTGTAGTTTAAGGGATACATGATGTCTATAGTGATTCGTTTTATCGTTGTGGGCTTGAGAAAGGATGAAAACAAGATGCCAAGGTATCTAGCAGTGGTTCTCAAAGCTGGTCCTGACATGAGGAAAAACAGAACGATGCTGCATCCCTGGGAATTTACTAGAAATGCCAGATTATCCAGACCTAATTAATCAGAAACTTTGGGGGGGGGGACAGTTTCCAGGTGATTCTGACTGGGTTAAAGTTTCTGAACCACCAATACCTGGTAAAACGGATCCTCCAGGCTACTGAGCAGGTGTCAAATATTACAACTGCCAAGCGTTCACAGAAGATAGGAGAAGACCAATAGGATAAGCACTTCAAATTAAGGATGAAAGTGACAGTGACCAGATGGTAACAGCCATCTTTTGAGATAATTTGTCCTTCACCTTCATCTAGAATGTAGGCAGGTAAGTCGTGGGATAGAGATAGACATGGGACAAGACTGTGAATGTGAAAAGAGCATCCTAGGACCCTGCCAAATCCTTGTAGAACATATCCTCTTTTGAGACTAGCTTGAAGCATCGCCTAGACAGCATGCTCCAAGACTCCCTGGCTTGCAGAAAAGAGGACCAGGTGTATCACTAATAAGAGTGGGGGGCAGTGTGGCAAATGGAAGGTCAGCCAACCTGTCAGGAGGCATCAGATCAAGTCTTCCCAAATGCCTATAAGTCAGACAGAAGTTATCTTCAGACCAAATTCGGCTCACAGAATGTCAACCTGTAACTTCTGATTCTCACTTACTTCTCTCTTATCTTTCTTAGGATTTCAATACACTGTGAGATTTTAGTTTAAAATACCTTTCTATTATTTTTCCATCCTTTTATATTCTTGTAACCACTTCAGACTCTCTATGGAATGAGGCAGGATATGTCTTAACAACACGTAATTGGAAGTAACCTCATTATTCTCTTAAGCACGTCGTTCCTCGCATTCACAGAACTCAAGGATACTGGGTTAGCCATTTTGTTAAGTCAGCCAGGTAGTCAGATCAAAAACTAATTTGACTAATATTTTTCAATAGAGTTGACCCAGGCAACCGGAACTTGAAGAAATCAGGATAACTAGGAAAAAATTAATTAAAAAACACTCCCTAGCTAAGTCCACATGATTATTTAAAAATTCACTGAAAAAATGATTTGAAATCAAAGAGTCCAATAGAGATGACATTCAGGGACTCTGAGAAGAAATTTAATCATTCAGTCTTAGTGACCAAAGCGAGTTAATGTACCTTCAAAACTAAGCAAATTACTCCCTTCTCCTTGCAAATCGCCCATCATCATAAATGCTGGCCATTAAGGTGCCATGTGATTCTGCACGGACCACTGAGAGGACACAAAATGGTGATGACTCATCACTAATGAACTGAACAGTATCCAGTAGGAGTCATGCAGATGCCCAGCCAGACCAAAGGAGGAAAGACTATGAGGATTGGAAAAATTTAAAGGAAAGAGTTTCCAAGTATTGTGGAATATACCTACTTTATGTACATTCAAGGGATTGGGAGGACAGGAGAGAAGTTTCTACAAATGGCATAATGGTTACATTTCTGGATTTCCATGTAGTTAACTGCAGTTTGAGTCCTGGACCTGGTGGCTTAAAATTCATGCAGGACACCTGTGCGTGCATGCCCAAAATCCCAAGAGGAGAATGGAGGAGAAGGGGTTATAGCATGGCCATCCTCCAGCGGGGTGATTTCTCACTTTCTGTCTCTCTGGTGAGCTCATGTACTCTATAGCAAAAATCTCTAAATAAATAAATAAAATAACAATAAGTAGATCTGACCCTACTCTAAGAAAAGAAGGTACTGAAAATTATTTACCAAATCTAAGGTATATTTGTTACAGGTTTCTCATTTAACAAAGGTTCTAAATGATTAACTACAGACATTACTTAAATACTTAACTCTGCCCTTTTAAAATGATTTGGTTATCAAAAATTCCATATACGAACAACTTTTTAGAAATAACAAAGAACATCGGCAGGTGGCATGGTGGCTAGGGCACTGGACTCCCACATGGTTGAGAGTCCCAAACCTGGTGGCTTGCTTTCTTAACTTTTTTCATTCTTTCTCTCACTCTTTCACTCTTCCTCTCACTCTTGCTCACTCGCTTGTTCAAGCACATGTGCCCTATAGCAAACTTAAACAAATAATAATGAATTAAAAGTCCACAGTATTTTCACAACTGCCATTAAAATTTTGATTTTCATATAAGGAGACATAGACTTCACATCTAGTTCTGCCTTTATTGACCTTGGTCAACTCACTTAATCTTCCTCATCTATGAAAGGAAGGGCTAGATAATCTCTAAAGATATAATATACTGTGTCTCATAATCTACACAGTGGCATCTCTTTAAGAAAAAGGATTTTTTTCCCTCTCATTAAATGTGTAAAATAAATAAAGCACCTAGGATTAAACAGGGGTTTAAATCTAGTCTAATTCTTGGTTCAATACTTTCTCCACATGCTTGTTCTCAACACATCATCTATAGAACCTTCATCTGCAAAGTTGAAAGACAACACAGTGAAGGACAGCTATAGTCTTTTCCTACCCAGAAATTATCCCTCACTTCTGATACAATCACTCAGTTCCCTTCCAGCATCTCTCTTTTGCTCTCACTCACATGGTTTGAGTGAAGGTGACTCCCACCCTCACTTCCCAGGCCTGAGACTGCTTACCAGGCTGTCTACGCAGTATGTTATAGATTCCTGGAAACGTGAGTGGTTCAGGGCCAAGCATTGGATTCAGCACTGACTAATGAGACTCAATACTATGACACTTGCTAGAACCACTGGGGTTATTTAGTTAGGAAGACCACTTCAAAGCTGATGGTAGCAGTTAAACAGATCTGCCTCTGAATTAAATCAATGCCCAGAAGAATGAGCAAGCCCTGGTGACAGTTCTTGAGCTTTGAATCCAACCTAGTCTGAAGGCTACCCTTGAACATTCAGTCATTTGAGGCTATCAATTGTCTCTGCTTAAGTCATTTGAGCCTGGATGTCCACCACTTGCTTATCAAAGAAACCTGACCAGCACAACAGCACACGTATACACTACTACTAGTTCCTTATGTCAGTGGTTTTTCAGGGAAAGATTTTTCTGACTGGCAACTTGGAAATTACCACACATCTACATTTTCCTAGCTTATTGATATAAAGGAAGCCAGAGGAGAGAAATTAGAATAGGACCAAGGCAAATATTTTAGGCTTAATTGAGTTTGTCAAGGGTCTAATGATTTTTGCAAACTATTCACAAAATTAAGAAAAGAGTCCTAATATGGCTCTGTTCTGCTCAGAAAATGAGGAATGTCTACTGTTAATAACCATAATTAAAATAAGAACTTTACATCACTTCATCTTCCGCTCTCTCGCATAGAATTTATGTTCTGGATATAATAAACTATTCAACTACATTTCACCATCATATCACCCCCTGCTCACCAGCCTATTTGTTGTCCTACCCACATGACTTTGATAGGCCCTGAGATACCCAGAGATTCAGAATCCCTGCTAAATTCTGTTCTCAAGATCTACACACTCCTTTAAAACACTTCTAAAATGGAAAAAAAAATTAAAAATTTGAGAAATGAAGGGATTGAAATACATATGCCTTCTCTTTTGTCTGGCAAAATATAAGCAAGCCTTTAAAAGTAAGCTGCAAGTGCATTTTGTAATATAGCATGGTGGGTTCGACACACACACACATTCAGAATCCCTGCTAAATTCTGTTCTCAAGATCTACACACTCCTTTAAAACACTTCTAAAATGGAAAAAAAAATTAAAAATTTGAGAAATGAAGGGATTGAAATACATATGCCTTCTCTTTTGTCTGGCAAAATATAAGCAAGCCTTTAAAAGTAAGCTGCAAGTGCATTTTGTAATATAGCATGGTGGGTTCGACACACACACACACACACACACACACACACACACACATAGGCTTTGGGGAAATAATAAATCTCAATATCTCAGTAGAATTAAAAATTAGAAGGTAATTTAACTCATGTTACAGGTCCATTCTAGGTCAGCAGAGGGGCCCAGATGGCCATCTGCCCCAGGAACTTACGCTTACACATTAGCTGGCTGGAAAGAGCTGGGAAGGTTCCTACCCACCAATAAGATGCTCTGGCTTGACCGCAACACCATCACTTCCCCTGCTCTCTCCTTGGCCAGAACTACAAGTCCCATAAAAACATATTAATGCCTAGAAAGGTATAGAACCAGAAATATTTCACAAATTGCTTGGTATCTGTACATTGAAATTCCAAGGTCTAGGAATTGCCAAGTTAAGAGTCAGATTATGGGGTAGGGCATCAGGAAAGGAAAAAGGGAAAAAAGAATTTTGGAGATAAATTGACATGTACCATTTTTTAAGTTTTAAAGTAGATATCCTAAGAAAAATTAAGAACATTATAGGACTTTAGGCTTATTTTTGCTTTTATTTGTTTTTTCAAAACTACTGAATTACTTGTTAGGATACCTCAGAAACTTCTCAGTGGTGAGGGTTTTTAAAGATTTTGATCTGACTCTGCGTCTAGGAAATGCTTTTAGGGACTGAGTACAGCCACTCCTCACTTAGTAACCTGTGTAACGAC
>NW_006159671.1:1202956-1211698 GCF_000334495.1 Tupaia belangeri chinensis | reverse complement strand
GCTCTCTGGGGTAGGGACCCCGCTTATTCTCAGTTTCTGTCTTATTCTGCAGTCAGTATTCACTACGCGGAGTGTTCACAATCCCATAAAACTACATGTAATATTTCATTTGTTAATGGGTACTTTATTGCACACCATAGTATTCAGAGTAAATAAACGTGACTATGCCAGATTTCTATGATTATGGTGTGTCTTGTCGCTTTCTGGCATTTACCTAATGTATTCTTTTTTTGTGGATAGAATTACATTATTCTAATGTGGTCTCACATGATATCGACTGAAAAAATATATAATCTATGGCACCAGGACATATTACAAGGCATCCACCTTCAAGCCCCTCACTTACTGACCTAGTTGTAGGTCCTCCCTATATTTACAGGAGATTGTGCTGCTCAGTCACAATCAGGAACAACAGGGAGAGAATAGGTACAATGGGCTGGCCTAAATATCAATCCTAGCCCTTCCTCACCTTCAGAAATGAAGATGGTCAAATCTTCTGTGTAGCGTGTTGTCGCCATTAGGCAAGAAGATGCAAGTACCCCACACAATGTCTGATGGGTGAGAGTCATCTTCCCCTGCAGTTTTAGCACCTACCGGAGGTGCTCAATAAATTCAGAGAAAGAAAGGGAGGGCCAAAGTGAGATCAACTATACAAAGTATTGGGTGGTCAGGAAAGTCATGATGTATTTTCCTATTTTTCTATGAAAAATGCATCATGAATTTCCTGACAAACTAATATTTAAAATCTCAGTGATTCAAATACAACTACTTAGAATTACCAGCTAGTTAGAAAACCACATTGTCATCAATATGCCCATAGAATGCTGGAGACACTACAATGAAAAAGGCATCTTCTCGGATCTTAAGATCTCATTGTTCCTTCACTGCGTGCCATTTCAGGAAGAAAAATCAAAAAGATAAAAAGGGCACAAAAATAACTTCCAAAGCTCTGCCCTCGAGTATATATAACTGAAGGAAAGAAACCTCTACTCATCTAACGCTGTAGATGAAGAGACTCAGAGCAGTAACATCTACAGGGAGTCTGGCGGCCCCATGAGCATCCTCGACCACCCAGCAGAAATGAACAGACCTGTCACTCTAAGGCCAGAAAGGGATTCAAGAACTTAAAGGTGATTTTCAACAAAGGGGCATGAATAGGTTCCAAGATTTTCTCCTTGTAAAATCAAAAATCCCAGTTAACCAGAAAAATTTGTTTTCTGAGTACATCATTAATCAGTTTGACAGTGTTTCTCATTGTGGCCAACTTCCAAGTGCCCCATATAAAGCAAATATTATTTCCCAGTCAAGATTATTTCATTTTTTTGAGAGTTTCATGAACTATTCTAGCAGGGCTGGCTCCACTGCCTTGTGATTAAGGCAGCTGGATCCCACAGGGCAGATCACATGAGACTAGTCCAAGACTTGGTGGCTTAAGAACCATATTGGATACCTGTGCATGCATGCTTAGAATCCTACAAGAAGGGAGAGATGGAAGTTTCAGAAAGGACTGTGGTGTGAACACACCCATGCTGGGGGCCTTCTCTTCCCTTTCTTTCTCTGTCTCTGATGAGTACACTCACCCTTTGGGAAAAAAATATTTAAAAATAAAAAAATCGAATTACATCTAAAAAGGTGACACAGGTAGGCCCACAGGTATGATTTGTTATTCTAGCATAGAACACACACACACACACACACACTCCCCACACACATTCATCCACATGCATAATACATAGATATGTATCTCCAATTGGGAAGAGTTAACACTTATCGTTTCTTAATGTTTTAGCAGCCCAAGTTTCCTTTTATGGTAAAGTGATTTGCTTTTCTTTTTCCTGAAAGAAAACCAAGGATTTATTACGTTTGGCCCCTTACTAAATGAGCTGAAAGGAGATTTATAAAGCAAATAAACAGAAAGATTTACAGGTTCTTTCTCAGAGCAGCTAAAAATTATGGAAAAACTCATTGACCTTTCAAGAGAAGAATTTGGTTCAGTCGACCAGAAACTAAGTGCACCTAAGAGGTCCCAATTAATCCTCTCATTTAAATCCTTTGTCTTTCTCCAGCAAATATGCTGGTGGGGGAGGTGGGGGCCTGCTGAATCCCACTCATTCCTTTTGAAATGTTACTACCTGTGGCCATTACAAACAGCAGGGTCCATCACACTAAACACTAAGCATCAATAATGTTGATAATAATTAAAGAATGAGGGAATTAGGGGATTAGAAGGAGAAGGGGAAGAGCAGACAGGTAAAAAGGAATAGTTAAAGAGCAGACATGTAAACAGGAATAGCTGATTTGGCAGGGTTACTGTGAAGAAGGAAAACAAACTTAGACAGAGGACTGCAGCGTCTTGAATGGAAGAGAAAAGGGAGGAGAGTCAGAAGGTAGAAAAAGGCAGGTCTACTGACGAGTCAGGTTGAGTATTCTGCTAGGTTCTGCCATGAAGTTCTCCAGAGTGGAAAGACTGAGATGACACAAACGTGCTCAGTCTGTGGGGGGGTTCTTCCTTATCTATGCTTGCCTAAGGCTGTGAAATGTCTATGGAAGACATCCAAATTATGCTCACTTGGGACCCATAACAAGAGTAAGTATAAATAGACAAAATACCTCGTTAAAACACTTTGGTATCTGGCTTCATTTTTGTTTTACTTTTTCATGAAGGTAAATACAATCTTGGAGTGGGATTGTAGGCATACCACTTACTGACAGCGTAACCTTGTATAAACCATTAATCCTCTCGAAGCCTTGGTTTTACGGGGATAATAGCAATGCCTAGTTTCACAGTCACTCATTGAATAGATGCTGAAGAAGTATTAGTTGTCATCAACAGGAGCAATATTGTCATCATTTGTCTACCAGAGGACTGAATTAGATCTTGAGAAACGGTGCAGTTTCATATCGAAACAGCTGGATTTGGCATAAAAAGATACAAGAACAACATTTGACTCTCAATCCCTTCTTGCAGAGATAAAAAAAATAAAAAAAAAAAACCCAGGAGTATAAAATCAGATCTAACTTAATTAGCTAGATAACCCCAACTAAATGCCTTGCCATTTCTAGTCTCAGTCTCTTTATCTGTAAAATGAATATAACAATATTTTTATGAGGGTATGAGAAAGCATTTAAAGTGTTTATCATGTAAATACATAAAATGGACTGATAAATATTAGCAGCACAATTACTGTGATCATTCATGCACTCAACAACTATTCATCAAGCAGCTGCTATGTGCCAAGCAAGGCTTGCTATTAGAGATTCAGCAGGGAATGAAGCAAACAAACACTGGTTTCTCGGAGCCTGCACTCCATGCCAGAAAATGTGCACTGTAAGAATCCACTAAATACTTTGTGTTTTCACCGAGGACGTGAAAAAAAAGCTCTAGACCTGGATGAAGATTTAATTTACTGAGGTTTAAGAATTACATCTAGAGGACCAGCAGATGGCATAATAGTTATGTCCCTGGACTCCCACATAGTGGACCGTGGTTCAAGTCCCAGACCCAGCAGCTTAAAACTCACACCGCGGATGTGTGCATGCGTCCCCAAAATCCCGGGAGGAGAAGGGAATGCAGCATGGCCGTATTTCTCACTTTATGTCTCTGTTTCTCTCTGGCAAGTACATGCGCCCAATAACAAAAATCTCTTAAAACAAACAAACAAACAAACACAAACAACTGCATCTGGTGGCTGGCTCATGGCCCACTGGTTAAGGCAGCTGAATTCCCCCATGGTCAACCCTATTTGAATCTCAGCCCTGGAGCTTGAAATAAATGCTGAGCACGTATACATATACCTCAAATCCAAATAAGATGAAAAATGGAGAGACTGCAGTGTAACTATTACCCACTGGCAATAGTATGCCCTCTCTTTGTTTCTGTCTCTGGCAAGCACATGCTTCCTCTGGCAAACTGGGGGTAGAGGAATTGACAAGGGTTAGCTGGTGGCATGGTAGTTAAGGCGACTGGGTCCCACATAACTGTTTGATTTACATTCTGGACCCACTGGCTTAAAAAACATGCCAGACTCATCATGCCCCAAATCCCCAAAGGAGGAGAAATGGAGAAGGGATTGGGGCACGACCATGCCCAAAATGCATTATCAGTTTCCCTCCCTCTCTCTCCAGCAAGTGTACATACCCTCTGGCAAAATGAAAACAAGCAAATGAAAAGATCTGGCACATAATACGTTAGACGCATATGGGTACAAGGAAACATTTTATCCTTCCTTCTTAGGACAAGTGGAATACATTTTAAAAATCTTAGGAGCACTTAAGTGACTCCTGTGGCTTTTCAACAAGGGGCTTTCAATACTCAGTGACCAGTGGAGTGCCAAGGCCAATGCTGGGCTGGGACGTAGATATCAAAATGGTCATATTGTCACTCAATAGCCAGGTAAGTTCCAGCTATTCTCTGGCCAATTACTACGTGTCATGAGCTTTTATTGTCTGAACTAAATGTATTACAAATTATGTTCGAAAGTGAAAGTGAAAAATCCACCTATTTATCAATCTACCTATCTCTATGAACAACAAGACATGCCTATGTTTGGAGCTAAAACAGAACTACTCATAGACTAAGAATGAGTTTCATTTGCATTCTCAGGAAAGTCCAGGTTTTTACCACTGAATTCAAGGACGGTAATTCACTAACGTATGTTCAAAAAAAATGTTAAAAGGAAACTTCTGATATTTATCACCTACAGAAAATGTGTTAGTCATTTACCGCAATTAAATCGCTATTCATCAAAGTGGATGAGGGGAAGGGAGTCCACTATTTAGAAGTGGATATGTCTAAAGTACTACCACTGACGTATTTTAAATGTATGCCTTTTGAACTTTCCATTAAACAGATTCCCTCTCGATATATATATATATATGTGTGTGTGTGTGTGTGTGTGTGTGTGTGTATATAAATGTATGAGTATCTATATATAAATGTATGAGTATCTATATCTGACTATAGATAGGTAAGGCAGGTGTGCCAGACCAGTAGAAGTACTGAAGCTTCACTGTGAGAGAAACTACCTAGTCTGCCACAGATGCCCAGAACAGCCCAAGAAGAGAGAGCTCACTGAAGATTTTTGAGAACCTGAGAATTGCTATTCATCATATCTTGTCAAGAACTGCAAAAGGATGCTCTATTTACCCTGCCCACCAAAAAATGCTGAGCTGGTATGTCTCAGAGACACCTAGACATTCAGAGAAAATGTTATTTCTGTATGAGAAATTTGCCAAAGTTTAGAGCTGGAGCAAATGGATACCTAACTAAATGTCTCCTGACAAATAAAGCAAAGTATAACAAGAATCGACTGGAGTTATTTTTCCTCACATTCTGTAGAACTATGAATTATTTTTGGTGTCAGAAGAACCTGGGATTAAACCCGGGCTCTGTTACAGACTAACTGTGCGATGTGGAGCCTTGGTTTCTTTATGGATCAATTAGAGACAGTTAGAATTGAAAAACAAACAAAAACAACAGACACAGATGTTTCTTTTTGCATCCAGAAAGACTATCAAATACCTGGGAGTACCCCACATCCTAACACCAATCATTCATTTACTCAGTAAATACTTAGTGAGCATCCACTCCACTCCAGGCACCGCACAAGGTCCTAGAGACACAACAGTGAACAAAACAGGCAGCAATACCAGTACTCATGAAGTTCCCATTCTGGTGTTCATAAAGGGAATGCTCATTTCCATCTTTTTCTCTCGAGCCTAAACAAACGTATTACCTTGTCAATCAAATACAAAATATAAGTTTGCACAATGCCAGAATCATCAACATGTGAACTAAAATCTATCTGACAAGCCAAGTTCTATTAGCTAGGCTCAGAAAACTTTCCATTAGAGTTTTGAGGAGCCAGGTGTCAGCATCAAAAGACATTCAACATTTGGCAGCAGCAGGAAAAGTGATAAAGATCCAGAAATGAATGGGAAGAAGTCCCTGAATCTCTGCAGCAGCTCTTTGAAGCTGTTAGCTTGCACTGGGCTTTCTGTAAATCCTTTCACTCCTAAAAGGAGGAGGGGAAATTTCTTATAAAGATGTGCAAGCCTTAAGTGGAAGTTGTTTCAAGGTAGCTTTTTCCACCTTAAACTTGGAAAAGGAATTAGCAAGCTCTAAGAGTTGTTAATGTCTTAGTGAAAAGAATATAGAGCATTGACGTTTATTCACAGAATCACACGTGCATAGAGCTCCATTTATTCATCGGTTCATTCAGAAAGTAACACTGTATTCCAGGCCCTAGGCTGGATCTTGGGAATACAAGAGATGAATCAGAAATAGCTCTGTTCTTTGAACAGCTCTTAACCCAGAAAATATGTAAAACAAGTAATGAAGATGGTGTGTGGAGGGAACTCTTAATGGTTTGAACAAAGTATTACCAGAGCCCAGAGGAGAAGCCAGAAAGTCTGTCGTGAGAGTTGAAAATGAAACGGTCATATAATTTATTCTAAAGTCACTTTTCATACAATATACAATCTTTCCCTCTTATCCAGTCAGTCAACCAATCCTGTCCATTTCCTCTCCTGCCTATTTTCTTCTGCGTTCACCACTGTATCCTGCCTACATGACTCACACAGACTGACAACTGGGGTCCCCTCCTGGCTGCTACATTGCGTCCCCTGCAGCAGCAGCAGAATGATCCTTATCAGAAATACAAGTGGGATCTTATCACCCTTCTTAAAAGCCTTCAACAACTTCCTGCTGCCTTTAGAATGGAATCCAAATTTCGGAAAGCCTACTGAGACTGTGAGAAAATGGAGACAGAAGAACTGGGTGACTTCCCAAGGTTACCCAGCTGGTAAGTAGTGGAGCCAGAATCAATTAAGACCTCCTTATCCTTAGTTCATATTCTTTTACTACATCACTGACCTGGGAGTTGTAAAGCAAATTAATTAATTAAAATAAAAAAGGAGTAAGAGAAAAGGCTAGAAAGGAGGATTTTTAAAGAATTATTTATTTAATTTTATTTATTCTAATTTGAAGGGGGTGGTGAGAAAGCAAGCCACCAGGTCCAGAACCTGCTAGTCCCTTAGAAAGGAGGAATATTTGAGGATAGCAGACCACCCAGGCAAAACTTCAGTCAAGACAATCTGCTTAATCTTCCTCTTAAGAGCTCTCTCTTCTACATTCATTGCTTTCATTTTTCACTTTCTTCCACTATGCTGCTTGAAATTTTACAGTTTGGGGATTTTCTTAATTAACTGCTGATAATGTTAGGTGGATAGTAATCATATCAAGCTTACAATGCATATAAGCTTGTCTCATGAATTGCTTGCTTTCTAGCATAAAATTCAGAACAGAAGCACATGAGAATCTATGAAAAAAATTTTAAGAGATTTTTGCTATAGGGTGCATGCGCACGCTCACCAGAGACAGAGAGACAGAAAGCGAGAAATCACCCCCCATGGGGGATGGCCACGCCGCAATCCCTTCTCCTCCATTTTCCTCTCGGGATCTTGGGCACGCACACACACGTGCATGGTGTGAGTTTAAGCCATCAGGTCTGGGACTTGAACCACAGTTGGCTACATGGGAATTCAGCGACATAGCCATTACACTAACTGCTGGTCCCCGAATCTGTGAAATATTTTTTAGAAAGAAGAGATGGATCTCTTTGGGACATGGCATATATCGGAGACAGAACAAATCCAGATGAGGTGACACAGTTGGGGCCACAGGGAAGCCTGCTAATAACACAGAGAGAAAGTGGAAGGTGTATCATCCAGGAGTTACATCCTATCTAGTCCTGGAGTAATAAGTAATAAGCAAGTACATGGAGACCAGCTGAAGCCAGAGACCCCTGTGGTAGGATACAGGAAAACAAACAGAACACAAAAGGCTTAAAATTAATGAGGAATATGTTTTTTTCATTTAATAACTGAAAAAGCTGGCAAGAGTAGGAAGCTAGTCACCAAAACTGATTTATTTGCCTCCTAAACACACAGCTAAGTAACATTTGTCAACTTCTCTTGCAGGTCAGAATAGCCAGGGTAATGTGGCCATCGCTGGCCCATAAAAAACATCCACCAATAATCTTCCTTTTCTTCTCCCTTCCATAGTGACCTTAGAAACATAATGGCAGAACCACGGGAAAAAAAAAAAAAAAAAGGCTGAATCCCTGAATCATTGAAGGGAATAGAGGAGCTACCTATTAGCCAGGAAAATCCACTTGAAAGTCTTTATGAATGAAAACAAAAGCTTCTACTGTTTAAAACTCCAGAGAATTATTTTTTTATAAGTAACTGACCAAGAGAATTTTCTACCAAGAGAATTTTCTGAAAGATAATTATCTTCTTAACCAAATGAGAGGAGAGTTACTCTCTTGCTATGCAGTAAAGGAAAGGTGTTGAACAGCAATAAAGGCGGTACAGGTTTCAAGGAATGTAGTTCAAAGACAGCATCATTTCAACACGCACGGACTATTAGCAAAATAGAACAGAAGCAGCAACTAGCCTACGGAATCTGCACTTTTAAAAATAGCTCATCTGGAACAGACAGCAGTGCAGTGGTAAAACATGATGCTCTGCAAGGCAATCCCACATGGGAAGGTTCCTGTTTCAAGTCTAGAAACCTCACTGACTACCCCCAGTACACACACTTGACTTGGATCCTGGGCTAGCTGAGGCGAGGGGTGGACTGCAACACCAAGACTCCTGGTTGAGGTTCCTTTCTCCCCCTCCATCTCTTATTCATGGAAGGAAGGGAAGGGAAGGGAAGGGAAGGGAAGGGAAGGGAAG
>NW_006159671.1:1202482-1202843 GCF_000334495.1 Tupaia belangeri chinensis | reverse complement strand
AGGGAGGGGAAGAGAGGGAGAGAGGGAGGGAGGGAAAAATACAAAGACTGCTCTTTCTTTCTTTCCTTACTTCCTCCCTCCCTCCCTCCTTTCTCTTTCTTTCTTCAAATATATTTGCGTCTAGATTATACCATACACTATTCCAGATGCTGGAGATTTAGTGAATAAAATAAAGTCACTGCCCTCGTTCAGCTTATACTCTAAAGTGGCAAAGTCAGACAATAAACCTGTGAGAGAGATCTTTCTAAAAAAGTGACGTTTGAGTTGTCACTTGAAAGATGAAAATAGAGCAAGTTTGCAAAGATCTGAGTCAAGGACCTCCTAAACTGAGAAAAGAACGATTTCATAGGCCTGCTGGAAG
>NW_006159671.1:1183242-1202002 GCF_000334495.1 Tupaia belangeri chinensis | reverse complement strand
AAAGAGTGGAACAAAATTAATTCAGAAAAGCAGTTTCCAGTTCCCATGGTCTCACACAGAACCAAGTCTGGATATTTTAAGAGGTATGAAGGGGCCAGCACATGGCATAGGGGTTATGGTGCTGGACTCCCACGTAGCTGACCATGGTTCGAATCCCAGATCTGTTGGCTTGAAACCCATGCCAGGCATGTGTGCATGCATGTCCAAAATCCTGAGAAAATAGAGAAGAGATTATGGTTTGGCCATTTCTCTGTCTCTCCACCAAGTCTGGATATTTTAAGAGGTATGAAGGGGCCAGCACATGGCATAGGGGTTATGGTGCTGGACTCCCACGTAGCTGACCATGGTTCGAATCCCAGATCTGTTGGCTTGAAACCCATGCCAGGCATGTGTGCATGCATGTCCAAAATCCTGAGAAAATAGAGAAGAGATTATGGTTTGGCCATTTCTCTGTCTCACCAATGAGCGCACACCCTATAGCAAAAATCTCTCTCTCAAAAAAAAAAAAAAAAAAAGGCATTGAATCTCTGAGACTATTTCAACAGTGTAGCATAATTTGACTTACACTTCAAAAAGCTCACTCTGATAGATGTTTGGAGACGGGCTCTAGGGTAAGCGTGGATGCTATTGAGATCACAAGTCAAAGATAAAAGAGGGTTGGATTAAGATGGCCGCAGTGCAGACAGCATGACATGCGTGAATTTGTGATTCGTTTTGAAAGCAAAGCCAACACCACTTCCTGACATAGCAGATACTGGGAATAAGGTAAAGAACCGAATAGAATCAAGGACGGCTTCTACATCTTATGACCTCAATGACCAGGTGGATGCTTGTACCATTAGTTTTGATTCGGAAAATGTGCCTAGTGTTCTGTTTTCAGAACCCTGAAATTCAGGAGAGCTTTGAGCTTTGTAACATTGTAGTTCAACTCCATGAGAGTTAACTAGGCTTCTATGAACTATTCAATAGTTTGGAAAATCTTACAATGCTTAAAATATCTTCATGACAAAGAAATACTTACAAATTCCTTACAAGGAGCCAGCAGGTGGTGTGGTGGAAAAGACACTGGACTCCTACAAAGCCAATCACAGTTAGAGTTCCAGATCTCCAGATCTGGTGGCTTCCTTTCTCATATTCCTTCTCTCTCTCTCTCTCTCTCTCTCTTTCTCTCTCTCTCTCTCTCTGATGAGCACACATGCCCTATATCAAACTTTAAAAATAATAATAAAATAATGAATTTTTCGAACAAGATAAAAACTCAGTGCTATTCATATTCCAATCCTGACCATTGTTCTAATTGGTTTCACTGGTGCTCCACAATTAATCCTTTGGTTTGACCCAAGTACAATAACCAGGATTTGAGCTTGCATTTTATTTTTCTTCTTATTATTATTCTAACAAGAAAGTTGTGTCCATGTGTGTGTGCAGTGGTAGGGGACCAGGGGGAGGAAGTCAAGAGGAGTTATAAGTGGGTGGAAAAGCAGGAAAAAATACTTTTACAAAGCAATAGAAAACCTTAAACCTTGGTGGGGACCAGCAGTTAGAGTAATGGCTATGTCACTGGACTCCCACGTAGTCGACCACGGTTTGCGTCCCGGACTCGGTGGCTTAAAACTCATGCCAGGCGCGTGTGCGTGTGTGCCCAAGATCCTGAGATGAGAATGGAGGAGAAGGGATTGCGGTGTGGCCATCCCCCCTGGGGGGTGATTTCTCGCTTTCTGTCTCTCTATCTCTCTCTGTCTGGCGAGCACATGCGCCCTATAGCAAAAACCTCTCCAAAAAAGAGAAAAAAAAAAAAAAAAAAAAAAAACCTAAAACCTTGGCAGTGAAGCAGCAGAGGCAGAGAAAAGCTAGGCCCAGGGAGAAGGCTCAACTGCCTCTGCTACTAGGAGGAAGGTGGCATGTGGGTAATCACAAGCAAAGCAAAGGCTAGAGATCTCTGTGTCTTCAAAAGAGGAAGCGGGGCTTGACAAATATCTGGGTACCAGAATATCTTTCCATTAGTCAGGCAGGCTAACTACAAAAAGAAAAACAGACACTCCAAGGTATTATCTTAAGCATTATAAATCCCTGGAAATGGGACAGGAGCTGAGAATTAAGATTTTGCTAACACTGAATGATCAGGGAAGGTTTTTGATCCCTCAAATGGTTTGAGTATTTGCATCCTTCAAAAATAATTTTGAAATTTAATTACCATTGTAACAGTATTAAGAGGTGTGACCTTTTAGAGATGATTAGGCCACAAGGGCTCCATCCTATGAGTGGGATTAATGCCATTACACAAAAGCAAATTCTACCCCCTACTAACTTTGGTCTTGTTGATGACACAACAAACTGGCCTTCACCAGATGGCAGCCCTTTGATTTTTGGGCTTCCCAACCTCCAGAACTGAGAAAGAATCCGTGTGTGCTCCTTATTAATGACCCAGTCTCAAGTGTTCTCTTGTAACAGCACAAATGAACTAAGATAATCACTGTGCTCTCCAAATCAGAACTTTAGGAGAACGAAGCCCAAATCTGAACACAAATTGGGTTATGTGGATCACAAAGCTCATATATTTTGTAAAATGAGAAAAAAATTAATGTAAAAAAAGGTAAAAAGCAAAAAGTCATCTGATTAATCCTTGGGTGATTAGAAGCATAAACACATGAGCCCATTTTCCCCATGCATTTGTTCATCAGGAAGGTACAGGTCTTGTTTCTTCTGAGGTGCACACACGCTAGCCTCTGCATCCAGTAACTATCTGCCCACTTAGGTCTTCGGTGGCTGCTGTTTTTACCCTGATCTCTCTATCACTTTCCCAGCCTTTTACAGTTCAAGGGTCAGACTCATCATCCTCTTCTCCAATTATGTGAAAGAAGTTATAAATTTCATTGCTAGCCAGTTGCTATGTTACAGTCTCTCTAGTACTATTATTGTATGAAATTAGTAAATTCATACCAATACAGGTAAATTTTTTACAAAATATTTTCTTGAATTCAGCTCTACTTGTGTTTTCTTAAGGAAAGAAAGAGTTCATCTTTATAAATTATTATGCTTAGAGTCTCCTGACAACAACTTGCCCCTGGCAGAACTGATTAAATTGGGTCCTTCCATCTCAAAAGCCCTCTTTCCTGCTGCCTGCCAATTCACCCACAAAGTGCGGATGTGGGAAGCCCACATTTGCAAAGTACTGGCCTCAGTGAGCACACTCCAGTTCCAAGAAAGAGCTTCATAAATATTAATAAGTTGATATTAATGATGACAATAAAAATTGTGATCTAGTAAACATTTAGTGAGACCAGAGAATTTGATAGGCCTTTTTTACATGCATTGTCTCAGTACCATTTTAACTGGGAAGTCCAGTTTATTATATTGAATCGGCATAGCAAAACACACATGACTTGTAAATTTCAAGAAAAAGATTGCCTGGCAGCTGGGCCAGAGCAAAGTAATAACAACTCAAACAATTTGTACATTCTTTTAGTAACTTTCAATGCTTACTCTATTAAAAATTGCTTCCAGTTGTGAGCACTGGGCTATCCCTCTGAGTCATAAGTGTTGGATGGATTAAATCAGGCGACTGTATCAGTAGGCTTGTGCGGTTGTACAAAGGTAACAGATAAGCCCCTCTCCCTAAATCTGAAGAATTTCAGTGGTATTCAAGATTATTTTTCACTCCTGCTGTGTGTCTCCCACCTGTCAGTTGTCATTCTGATCCATGCCATCTTTGTTCTGGGACCCTAGAGAAAGAAGAAGCCCTGATCTGGAACATTGCCAGAGAAATAGAGAACGAGGTAGAATCCTGCAACAACTCTTAGTGCTTCCATTCTGAAATGGCACATGTCACACGCTCTTATCCTTCATCAGCTAAGCCCAAGTCACTGAAATCAAGAAGGAAAGAAATATTTTTGAACAATACAACATTAGAACAGCATGAGAACGGCACCAGCAGATGGTATAATGGTTACGTTGCTGTACTCTCGTGTAGTCAACCACAGTTCAAGTCCCAGACTCAGCAGCTTCAAATCACACCGGATGTGTATGTGTGCATGCCCAAAATCCTGAGAAGAGAATGGAGGAGAAGGGATTGCAGCATGGCCATCCTCTGGGGGGGGGGGGGTTCTCTCTTTCTGTGTCTCTGTTTCTCGCTGTCTTTCTGGGAAGCACACATGCCCTATAGTAAAAATCTCTCTCTTAAAAAGAAAGAAAAAAACAGTGTGAGTGGTAGGGGGAAAGCAGTGAAACTCAGGACAGAAAGCCTTGGAGTTGAAATGAGTTGAATATTATCTTTACTCCAGTTTCCTATAAAATGGAGCAAAAATGCCCAATTCTGCCACTTACCTCAGAGACTTACTATAAGGCTTAGCAACATAAATTTAAGACCAGCTTTATGGCCTGGTGGTTAAACCAGCCAGATCACACACAGCTGATCCTGTAGTTCAAGTCCTGGACCCAGCGGCTTAAGAAACATGCTGGGTATATGTGCATGCCTGTCCAAAACCCCAAAAGGAGGGAGAGATGGAGAAAGGATTATAGCATGACTATGCCTCATGGGGAGTGCTTTCTCTTCTCTGTTTCTTTGTCTCTCTGGACAGAATACATATTGTCTAGAAAAAAAAAAAAGAAAAGAAGCAAACATTTTTAAAGTTTTAAAAATTCAGAACATGGACCAGCTAAATCATGGTGTTTAGGGCAGCCGAATCTCACATGGCTGCTGTGAGTTTCTAGTTTTGGTCCCAGTAGCTTGGGAAATCTAGCAGATGTGTGTGTGTGTGTGTGTGTGTGTGTGCGCACTTGCCCAAAAATCCCAAGAGGAGAAAGAAGGAGAAGGGATTGTGGTGTGGTCATGCCCTTAAGAAGTACTTTCTCATTTTCCTCTTCTTCATTCTTCTCATCTCTCTCCAGCAAGCACACATACCCAATTTTGGTTTTTTTTTTTTTAAAGAAGAAAACAATTATAAAGAAAAATTCAGAACACTCTTCAAGTATGATCATTTAATGCTAATTGTAGGACTTCCCATGCCTGGCAAGGTTGCGTGGTGCCTGTGATACCACGTTGTTCTTTATTCTTCTAAATAACATTTCACTATAGGAAGGGCTAGCTTATGAGACTATACTTGTGCACATTAAATTCAGGGAGAAAGACTCTGCCTAGGACCTCTTAGACTACACTTTCCTCAGACGCTACTTCTCATTTAAACTAATGTATCAGAACCTACTTAAGACCATTCTGTTGAAAATGTCAGCCCAAAGGGACAAAGCCTTGGCAGCTTGGATTCATAAAACACTAAAATCCAACTAAAGCAGTTTTCAAAATGGGAAATGCTCCTGTGAGAGTCAGGCCAGGCAAAATGAAACGACTGCCTATGAATCGTATCATAGCTGACAAAAGGTCTTATTATCTTCTATTGATTGGTTAGGAGTTCTGATACCTTCTCTATGGCACTTTCTACGACAATCTTTACAGAGCAGGAGTCCTTAATACTCCATGTCTCTGCTACTACCCTAGGAAGTTAAGAAAATCGAAAGTCTTTTGTGCTTCTTTTTCCACTGAGAGCTTGAATAGGCTTTTCAAGACAGCCTGGACAATGTGTGTTATATTTTGTTTTAATTTGCAAACCAGTCTTGTTCATCATGGTTTTACTATACGGGACATTTTCACTCCATTTACTAAGGGTAAAAAATAACTTCCCCAGAGCAGTTCCTAAGTATTTAGTTCTCTCAAGGCTAGAGACAATGAACCCCATTACCTCTAAGAGTCTCTGACACCCAGGTGGGTATTTGGCCTCCTCTAATCTCATTTATCAGATCAACCCAGAGGGAAATTCCTAGGCAAAGGCTGAAGAAATAGCCACAAACCAAAAAATTCAATGTTGTAGGATGGAGTAGACATGATTATTTTTTCCCACCCAAAAACCATTCCACTTTCTTGTTGCCATAGCCTTATTTGGTTTCGATAAAAGGCAAAGATTGCTCAGTCCTAAGAAAGGCAAACCTTTACTTCTACTACAGGAAATGAACACAACTACCCCAAATCAGTAACAGTCATCTCAATCTTTTTTCCTAAAAAAATTGGTATGTGGGTATGTTGAGGAAGAAGGTGTAACCCAGGTTAGAAAAATAAGACAGGGAAAGGTTTCTGTGCATGGTAGTGGTGATGATGAAGGGAGGGGACCTGGTAAGGTGAACTCTTTTTGAACATAAAAATACAGTTGCTCATAAAGAGAAGGTCTGTGCCTTTATTTCTTCTTTGCTTGGGATATTGGTGTGAGGACGCAATGCCTGGAGCCATGGCAGCCATCATGCATTCACAGGAATACAAACAAACAGACTGAAGTTCAACATGTTGAAAACACAGAATAGAATGAGAGAAAGGTATCTGTTCTTTTTCTTTTTTTTGGAGGGAGGTTTTCGCTATAGGGTGCGTGCGCTTGCCAGACAGACAGAGAGAGACACAGAGACAGAAAGCGAGAAATCATCCCCCAGGGGGGATGGTCACGCCGCAATCCCTCCTTCTCCTCCATTCTCCTCTCGGGATCTTGGGCACGCATGCACACGTGCCCGGCGTGAGTTTTAAGCCACCGGGTCCGGGACGCGAACCGTGGTCGACTACGTGGGAGTCCAGCGACATAGCCATTACGCTAACTACTGGTTCCCGAAAGGTATCTGTTCTAATGTTGGGATTCACTCTACTTGACTGTCACTGCCTCCCATCCAGAGGCCCTATTACGAACGCTGCTTTGTCGCCTGAGCTCTATTCTCACAAGCTAGGAAGGCACTAGTGTTAAGCCATTTCTCCTTAGGTGCTATCCTTATCTACATGAACAAATCTCCTGAAATTGTGGGAAGGCCCCATAATAACAGAGACATGGCTTGATGCCCAAGCATACCACCATCACCCAGGCAGAACTACAACGCTGTCTGGTCCAAGACCTGGCTCACAACTGTTTTTAGGAATGTAATCAAGAAAACAGTAATTTATACCTAGCATCTCTCAACAATAAAAAAATAAAGCCTCCTACAGGAAGAGCAGGTGTAATATTGTAGCTGGCTCCTCATGGAACTGATTCTATGTACTAAAAGGTGGTATCAGGTCAGCCTGTGGCTTGGTGGTTAAGGCAGTAGATTCCACATGGCCAAGTGAGCAGATGGGGTTCCAAACCCAGCAGCTTGTGAAACATGCCAGGTGCATGTGCATGTGCACCCAAAATCCCGAAAAGAGGGAGAGAGAGAGAGAAGGGATTGTAGCATCACTATCTCCCATGAAAGGTGCTCTATCTCTTTCCTTCTCTCTGCCTTTCTCCAACAAACACATGCATCCTCTAGCAAAACTACAAAGGAAAGTGCTATCAATGAGCCCAAATAGCATCAACACCAGTTATGTTTCTTTCCTATTGTGCCAGGTCTTAATAGAGAAGTGGGGCTACCTCAGTGAAGTGGGTGTACTGATTCCAATGGACAACGGAAAAGGTCAGGCAGTGGTGGAAGTAGGATACAAAAGGTTTTGAGGTTCCTTCTATTTTTATAATTATTCAAAGTCTATTCTTGAATATAACAGCAAGGAAAAAAATGAAGTTTTTAGGCTATTAACTGGCTGATAGGATTTTTTTAATGGGAAATGGAATAGAGAGTATTCATATTTTAAATTTGTTAATTACTTTTATTTTCTGATCAAAACAGTACAAGGTAAGGTCTAAAAAAAAAGATATGAATGCAAACTATTGAAATTAATAGTCCCTTTTCCCCAAATTAACCAATAACTAAGATGATACTACAGGGCAGATGAAAAAGTTCATAATCAAAGGGGCAGCTTCATTCTCTCAAGTAGCATGTCTCCCTAATCAAGTTCAACTTTCTAAAGCAAACAAGAGAAAAAGAAGTTAAAAAGAGGAGGAAAAAATCAGTTATAATACATTGCTAATGAGAACCAAGGAAGTAACAAAGCAAGTTTTGCAAAAGAAAAAAATCTGAGGCTACCCACCAGATACTGATCACTGGTAGTAATTAAATACATTCTCTGTTAACAACTAAAGAGGTCTTTAGTCAAAGCCAAAGAGTTAAGCAGGGGTTAACAACATAAAACAGCAGATCGGAGAGAGATTTGCCGTTACTGTCATTAATCGCCTTTACCTTGAGAATGTCTGACCCACTTGAGAAGCAAATTGCTTGAAGGAGAGTGACCCAAGATTTTGCACCAGTCATTCAACACAGCTACCTTTCTGATTAACAGAGCACCGCAGTTTAATATACTCTTCGTGAAGATAACAGGAATAATTTGAATGATTGGGACAAAGACAGAGTAACAGCCCAGTCATCACTTTTCTAATTAGAGCTTCTCTAGAACAGATGGGATGGAGCCAGAGAGCACCTCAGAAATAAATGGACTCTGATATGGATTTATGCAGTAGACCAGGGTCAGAGAGAAGTCCAACTCCTCTGACATTTTACAGGCATAGGGGTGCGCAATGCTCACTACCAGTCAGATGGAGTGCTGAGCTAGAAAGAGATGCCCCTCTACAACAGAGGAGCTGTCCTGCCTCTGGAGTGGAAATGTGGCTCCTTGATGCTCGAGGACACCAACTGCCTATAATGGCATCTGTCCACATTCTACAGATATGAGTCACTCTACCATTGTGACTTTTAGTAGGGATTGGAAATCAACAAATCATAAATTATTCATAAAAAAGGAACAACTTCTGACCTTGGCTGGTGAAGATGGCAACTGAGTATAAGCAAATATCAAAATATCACTTAAAAAGAGAATTTGCTACCTAACATTTCATTGAACATGGAGATGACAATCTCAAATAAGAAAACAGAAAATAACGTGCCTATGGGTGTTCTATAATCATTGTGTCCAGTGACAGCAGAACATGGGCTTTAATATGTTTCTCATGCTTTTGTTTCCTTGTTGTGTTTCATCACTATGTACCTTCAAAGGTCTTGATTCCTCATGGCACTAAGCATTGACATAAACCAAGAGAACAGAGTACCCTAAGTACTTAATATGATTTCCCGTGGGATCCTATAGGTCCAGAACCAAATGAGGCTTTCACACTTTAAGAACCCCTGCCAGGTACACATTTCTCCACCAATTTCTCATAAATGACTTTATTGAAAACCTTGCTCACCTTCACAGTAGGCAGAGTCTCCCTGGACAGAGATGTAACCATTCTTGCACTCACAAGTAGCCTTTGTATTCCAGTTTTTGCACTCTGAGTTTTCACCACATTTAGGACCTTCTGCACAAAAGTTATGACCTAGAAGAAACAAATAAAATTTTTATATCAGAAAAGGAAGAAATAAAAGACCTCCAAATAATAAAGTATGAAATATTTTTTATTATATATCACTATTCAGGAAAACACACTCCGGTAATATACAAGGTGAGCTGGAAAGGATAGGAAACTTTGAGCTGTCCAATGTTCGAAGTATCTCCCCCCATACTCAAATTTGTTATGCTTGTTCTTGCCTGAAGCCTTTATCCACAGTAATCCTGAATCTTATTCTTACTACCTTCTCATAGGACTAAGCTTTTTATACATTTTTAATAAAATGTATGATAAAGACAGCATATATGATTAATATAGTGGGTGATTCGAAAAAGTCATGACTTATTTTTCTATGTTTTCTATGCAAAAATGTGTCATGACTTTTCTGACTCAATATATGACTATGTAAAATTAATATAACCAGATTATTATCAAGAACCCTTGATCATACCTCCTCAATGAATCCCACACCCAACCATTAGAGAAAACTAGTAATTTGGGGGGGGTCATCACTCCCCCGCATATTTTTGTAGTATTACCACATATTGGAGCTCATTCCTAAACAATGTATCATTAGTTTTGCCCATTTGAACTTCACATAAATGAAATCGTACTGAATGTATCTTCTATGGTGTACTTTTTTCCTAGTCATCCATGTTAATACCTGTTCACCCACTCATGAATATTAGTATGAAATATTTTTTATTATATATCACTATTCAGGAAAACACACTCCGGTAATATACAAGGTGAGCTGGAAAGGATAGGAAACTTTGAGCTGTCCAATGTTCGAAGTATCTCCCCCCATACTCAAATTTGTTATGCTTGTTCTTGCCTGAAGCCTTTATCCACAGTAATCCTGAATCTTATTCTTACTACCTTCTCATAGGACTAAGCTTTTTATACATTTTTAATAAAATGTATGATAAAGACAGCATATATGATTAATATAGTGGGTGATTCGAAAAAGTCATGACTTATTTTTCTATGTTTTCTATGCAAAAATGTGTCATGACTTTTCTGACTCAATATATGACTATGTAAAATTAATATAACCAGATTATTATCAAGAACCCTTGATCATACCTCCTCAATGAATCCCACACCCAACCATTAGAGAAAACTAGTAATTTGGGGGGGGTCATCACTCCCCCGCATATTTTTGTAGTATTACCACATATTGGAGCTCATTCCTAAACAATGTATCATTAGTTTTGCCCATTTGAACTTCACATAAATGAAATCGTACTGAATGTATCTTCTATGGTGTACTTTTTTCCTAGTCATCCATGTTAATACCTGTTCACCCACTCATGAATATTATATAATATTCCATAATATAAATATTCCACAATTTATTTTACCCAGAATACTACAGATGGATATAAGAGTTATTTGATGATGTGTAATTGCAAACAATGCTGCCAGTAACTTTTTTTTTTTTTTAGCTTTTGCTACAGTGCATGTGTGCTCACTGGGGAGACACACAGAGAAACAAAGAAAGGGAGATATCACCCCTGTGGAGAACGTGGCTCCATCACAATCCCTTTCCTCCATTCTCCTCTAGGATTTAGGAATGCATGCACACAAGTCTGACATGATTTTCAAGCCATCGGGTCTGGGACTCCACCATGCAGTTGGTCACGTGGGATCCAGCCACCTCAACCTCTATGTTACTTGCTGGTCGGTCCACTGCTACAAACATTCCTAAACATATTTTCTAAGGCAATTTTTTTTTCTTTAGCCATATGCTTAACATTTTCTTTGCTTAATATTCCTTTTTGAATCATTCATAAATACCCTGCATTCCTTCCGGGTATTTCTTTTCCTAATATATCTTTTAGAAGTTCCTTCAGTGAAGATCTTTTGATATTGACTATGATTGACGTTAGACTGCATTAATACATCTTTAGATTATACTTAAACTTGAAGGGTACATAGTTATTTTACGTCAAGGTTTTTAAGACATTATTCCATCGTTTTCCAGCTTCTATTATTGCTGAGAGGTCAGTTGTTAATTTAATAGTCATTCCTTTATGTGTGGCTCAATCACAATCTGTGGTTGTTTAAATTTGGTTGGTTGTTTTTGTATTGGATTCTTTGGTTTTACTCTAAGGTATATGAATGGGAATATGTTTTTATTTAGGATTCCTAAATTTAAGGATTAAATCTTTAATCATTTTGGAAAATTTCCAAGTATTAACTCTTCAAATATTCTCATCATTTTCTTTTTATTCTCTTTTTCTAGAACTCTAATTAGATATTCTTTCTTCTCAAGCTTTTCTCCATGTCACTTGTTTTCATTTCTTTTTTCTATGCTGAATTCTGTGTAACTGCCCAATGTATCTTTCACTTATTAATCTCTCTTGAGCAGTGTCATATTCTATTTCAGCTATCCACAACATATCTTAGCTACTATATTTCTATTTTCTAGAATTCTATTTGCTTATTTTTCAATCTCCTTAGTCAAATTTGATGGTATATTATTCTTTCATCTTTTACTTTTCTTTTTAAATTTTTCTTTAAATATATTACACACACATATTTTATATTGGTGATCAAATATCTTTAGTCTATCTGCATCTCATGTTGCAATTTATTGTTTATGTTAAGTATTATGCATGATGACTTATTTACTTGGGTTTTAGATGATTCTTTTATTTGTGAATTTAGTCTGTAGGAATCATTGGAGATTTCAGTTTTAGCAGTGCATTTCTTTACAGAGGATTTGTGTTTGCTTCTGTCAGGTGCCTGAAGGAACTATCAACCCAAGATTACTTTAAACTACATTTTTGCCCTGGGGTCTGAGGATTGAGCCACACTGGTAGAATAAATTTCAGCCCAAATCTTTCAGGAATGCAAATTTTTCTCTTCTAGACCTCTATCTAGATTTAAGACTGACAAGCAAATCTCCTTTTGCAGAACAGATTTTTCCTAGTTCATCTACTGAGGAATTTACCCTTCAAGGTTCTTGATTTATGCATCACACAAAAGCCCTAGGCTGTTTACTGTCTGCTTGCACAGAGTCCATTAGAACCATGTTCTAAACCACCTGGGACTAGAAATTGTCCTCAAAGCAAATGTCAACTCCTGTATCTTTGCTTATCTCAATGGTATGAGCCTTTCTCAATATTTCTAGTCCCTAATTTTTTACCCTCACTCTACAGTCAACTTCAGCAAATTTTCAATAAACTTATTTGTATAGAAAAATGTCATTTTATGCATGTATCTTTATTTTTATTAACATATTTTATCTATAAAATGGTTTTTATATATTACATATTATAAAATTATTATATATAATACTTTTAGGTAAACTAGGAGGAATAGGTTAAACCTCTCACAAAAAACTGTGAAGTTCAAATATGATAGATACATAAAGGGGGCTCTATCATCTCTAAATCAGTACATTTTAGCATTATACATAGTAATTGTTATGATACATCTCATATTGTGATCTTATAGCATAAAATGAATCAGAGAGTCAGGAGGTATAATTTATAATTCAGGGTTTGCAGCTAACAAATGCTATAAATCATTTTGCCTATCTAGGTATGCATAAGGGGAACGGATGACATTAGTGATTTTTAATCTGTGTTCTTCAGAGTCCTGGGCACAGATGACTTGCTATGTAGGTTTCAAGCCCTGCCCCTGAAGCTAATAGAATAGTTATGCTTCTATATTTCTGCCACACTGATCATGTGAAATTAACAGTTGACTTGAAAAATTTATAAATCACTGAACTCTCTATTTTATTTAGATAAACTCCAAATTTATCTTCTTTCAGTGATGGCCTTCTAGAACTTTTGTTTCTTTCAAATTAAATCAGCAGTATTTAGGCTGCACTTAGTCTATAAAATAATTTTCATTTAACAATAAACATTGCATGTACCTATAATATACATGGAATTGTAGTAGATGCCTTAAATAGGGACAGTACTGTATACCTGTTAATAAATGGACTAATCCATGTAAAGCATTTAGAAAAATGCCTGATACATGCTAAAGAGGTCAATAATGATGTACATTATAATGGTGAGGATGCTAATGTTGACTAAATTTTGAAAAAACCTAACAGTTAGGTTATCTCCAACTTCAAAATGAGAAAAGAGAAGCCCAAATTCACCAACATGTAGCTAATAAGTGAAGATACCATCATTCTAAATTAGTCATTTCAATGCCTACATTCTTCTTTTGTCATGTATCTTCTCAGCCAAACTCAGTGATAAAAGTAAAAGATGTAGCCACTCCTTAGGACATTAAAAGTGGATTCATAGCCTTAGGTGAGTATATTACATTCAGCCTCACTACATATGTATGACCTGTTACCTGCTCTAATCAGAATCAGAGAAAGAGCTAAACTTGTCGGAAATATAAAAACTGACAGGTGAGAAAACTTCTACAGGGACTTGGAAGGCCTGCAACAGTCATTGCAACGGAAAGTGCTTTATGTTTTTGCTTCCATGGGAGTGATTTTAAACATCACAGCTCTCTTTGCCAGAGGAAGTGCCTGGACTTCACGCTCCATGTCAGAATTGATCAGTAATTAATTTGTCATATATTCCTTCATTATGAAGCTTGACTTAATGTCACCCTTTATCACAGATTTTCTTTGTCTTTGTTTCTTTGTCTTTCTAGAAAACTTCACTGTCTTTTTCTTTTTACCTACACTTGGCAGCATGAACAAAGCCTCTCAAACACCACTGATTTTCTCATGCATCTCTCTCTCTCTCTCTCTGACAAGCATGTGTCATGTCAGCTCAAAACGCAGGGATATGGGTAAATTATTTCTCAAGGACAGTGAAGGACTCACAAGACAAACTGATCTTAACGTCAAATCCACTCTGGGTAGGCCTGACCAAAGTGTCAAAAATGTGTTGTTGGTTTTTGTTTTATTTTTAATTAATGCATGCCTTCATTTGCACAATATTTATTTAGTACCTATTTACCTTTCTGTACAAATGAGTGAATAATCATTTACTCAATATTGATTGGGTATCTACTCTGTGGACTGCAGCACCACATAAGCATTTTGGAAAATGCGAACATGTTTAAGATATTTTCTATCCACAGGGAAATTATAAACTCTAAGGCAAGATAAACCACATATGGGGATTGCATCAATACAAGACAGTGTGTTAAGTGGGATGTGAGAATAACTATTTGCCATAGTATTTCATAAGAGAAACAACTTGTAGATAATACAAAACCATGCTAGGTAGAAAGGCAGAAACTTAATGAGGCCAGCAAGTGGTGTGGAGGTTAAAGTGTTGGATCCCACATGACCAACTGCATGGATGAGTCCCAGACCCAGTGGCTTGAAAATCATACCAGGTGCTTGTGCATGCATGCCCAAAATCCCAAGAGGAGAGTGGAGGAGAAGGGCCTATGGTGTGACCATCCCCCCCAGAGGAGGGAGATTTCTTACTTTAGATTCTCTCTCTCTCTCTCTGGTGAGTGTACATGCTCTATAGCAAAAATTTAAAAAAAAAGGAGAAAAGAAAAAGAAGGAAAGGAAGAAGAAAAGGAAAGGTGGAAATTTGAAAAGGAGCAGAACAGATACCATATTGAGATAAATGGGACTCCAACTCTTGAAGAAGAAGGATAAGTTTGAAGAATTCCAAATGATCTGATGCTGATATAACAACATTAAAATGAACATTTATTGAGCACATACCATGTGCTAGGTGCTTGGTTAAGAATTGAATTGCAATCTCTCACTTTATTTTATAAACATCTCTATGAAACTGAATTATAGTAGCCCCCTCTCATCCTCAGAGGCTAAGTTCCAAGAACCCTACTGGATGCTGAAACCACAGATAGTATGAAACTACATATACTATTTTTTTCCTACACAAAAATGATGCAGTTTAATTAATGCATGAGGCACAGTAAGAGATTAAGAACAATAACTAATAATAAAACAGAAATGTAACAACATCCTTCTATAAAAGTTGTACCCACGTGGTCTCAAAATATCAAACAGCAGTTGAGTACAGGTAACTGAAACCTCCAAGGCAAAATCAGGAAAAATATGGGAATACTGTATTACTCTTATTTTACAGATATGGTCGTTGAGACTTGGAAAAGTTGGTGTACTTTTGCACTGTGGCAAAAAATCTAAAATCGGGACCAGCAGTTAGCGTAATGGCTATGTCACTGGACTCCCACGTAGTCGACCGCAGTTCGCGTCCCAGACCCAGTGGCTTAAACTCATGCAGGGTGCGTGTGCATGCATGCCCAAGATCCCAAGAGGAAAATGGAGGAGGGATTGTGGCGTGGCCATCCCCCCTGGGGGGTGATTTCTCGCTTTCTGTCTCTCTGTCTCTCTCTCTCTCTCTCTGGCTAATGTACGTGCCCTATAGCAAAACCCCCTAAAAATATATATATAAACTCTAAAATGAATCCTGGGACTAGCAGTTAGTGTAATGGCTATGTCACTGGACTCCCATGTAGTCGACTATAGTTTGCGTCCCGGACCCTGTGGCTTAAACTCACGCCGGGCACATGTGCATGTGTGCCCAAGATCCTGAGAGGAGAATGGAGGAGAAGGGATAGCAGCATGGCCATCCCCCCTGGGGGGTGATTTCTTGCTTTCTGTCTCTCTGTCTCTCTCTGTCTGTCTGGCAAGTGCACACACCCTATAGCAAAAACCTTTCCAAAAAAAATAAGAATCCTAACTTTAATCATCCCAACTTCTTTCAAAGTCTTTATCAGATTCATTTCTCTTAGCTAAAATCTTCCCATGTAGGGATAGCTGTATGGATGGATGGCTTACTGACGTATAGACAAATGGACAGGCATGAGTAAGGGCAGCTTAATGAATGAGTGAATGGGCAATGAATGAGTCTAGAGGGGCATGCAATGTCCTCCTTAACCAACTGGAAGGTAAATTTGACTCATGTGCTAGTTACCATATTTCTTTTTTTAAATAATTTTATTGAAGTATATTTTATATACCAAAAAAGGAACCTATTTTAAGTATATAATTTGATGACTTTTAGTAAATTCACACGGTTGCATAGCCACCGCCACCACCAGCCAATTTTAGAATGCTTTCATCACCCCAGCTGGTCTTCATCATTCTTAAAATCCCACCTCAGCATCTGAGTTGGTTGCAGAGTCATAAATCCTCAGTTAATTCTCCATGTTCCAGAATCCTTCTAAAAGCTTTGTCTTTCTTATCTGATGTGTCTGAATAGCATGACATTTAAGATACAAATCTTCCTTTCCTAGATATTTGTCTTTGGTTGCTACCTGCAATCTCTCTCCCAAGTCCTCCTGCTAGACTTAGGTGCAATTTTTTCTTCAACTGGCTAGCAACATGGTTTGATGCATGAGTCTCCTCAATCACCTTTTTTCTTAAATTTCAATATTTTTTTAAATTAGAAACTGTGACCAAACTGTGACCATACGCACATGCATAAATAAGTAAATAAACTGCCCAACATTCAAGTTGTCTTACTTGACAATAGTTAATAAGTGTTTCTAGAGTCCTCTCAAGGAGCTTACTTTAACAAGAGCAAGGACCATGCAGAGGTTTGTTCACCTTGTGCCCAGAACAATTATTCTATAATTAGAAGTATACAGTGACACCTCTTAGTTAGCACTAATCCAAATACGGAGAGCATCTTAATTATATTAATAGAAGCTGCTACTTACCAACTTCTTCCAACATGCCAGGCATAAAACTGAGTATGCTACATACATTACCTCATTAAACCCTCACAACAGCTTTGAAGATTACTATCATCCCCACTTTACAGATTATGAAAATGTGGCTGAGACTTTATTTATCCAAGTAATATAGTCAGTAAATGACAGAGTCAGAATTTGATTTTAAAGTTCTTCTTCGAAGTATCAAGAAAATAATTCTGAGATTTAAATACCTGGGAGCATGAACAACTACTAATGATTAATCCCTGGTGATACTTGTGGATCACAACCCTTCTATGTATGATAAATGGTTTTCATCATATGGGGTTTTGGAGAAATTTTTGCTATGGGGTGTGCATACTTGCCAGAGACACAGAAAGACAGAGAGTGAATGAGTGAGAAACTATCTCCCAGAGGAGATGGCCATGCCACAATCCCTTCTCCTCTCTGGTTTTAGGCACACATGCTCACACACCCAGTGTGAATTTCAGGCCACTGGGTCCAGGACTCGAATTGTAGTCGACTATGTGGGCGTTCAGCACCTTAACTACTATACCATCTGCTGGCCCCCTGGTAAATGTTTTAAAACTGGTCCATTTAGGATCCAACTGCAGGTTGTGTTCATCTGTTTCCATTTAAACTTAAATCTGGCCCAACCCTTGGGCTCAATCATTTCTGGAATCTAGCTGAGAACAGTTGCCTTTTCCAAGGAGCAATAAAGGGCTCACATTCCCTCTACGAGCCCAGGAAGAAATGCTGACTATCCAGTACGTTCCATTTTCCATATTAATGTCATTATGGCCATTAGCACTGACATCCCAGTTGGATGTCTTCACAGGAATCTTGCAGCAGACTCTGCTAAAACTGAACTCTTCATCTAACCTCCCAAGTACACACTCCCCAGGTTCTCTACACCATCTACAGGGACCTTATCTACCAACCAGACAAGCCATCTTTGCTCTTGCTCTTCTAACACTAGCCCTCCCCAAGTTTTGTCAATTCATAAATCTCTCTTGAGTCTATTTCTTTCTTCTCCATTCCACAGCAATAGTAAGAAATGTTCATCTTACACCAAACGATCAGCGTCTCTCAAACGGACATTACCTCCTTTGCCTTCCTGCTCACCTTCTTGCCTGTCTCGAATCCACTTTCTACACAAAGGAATTCTTTAAAACGTAAATTGGGTCATGTCGTTTCCCACTGAAAAATCATACAAGTGCTTGCTGTTTCACTTAGAAAAAATACAAAATCTTTAACTTTGATTTGAGACAACAAAGCCCCTTCACTCTCTCCATCACACTCCCACCACATCTGCCTCTCTTAATTGCTCTGCTTTTCCGATCTCGTTTCTCATTCAAGGTCTTTGCAAACTTGTTCCATCAACTTATTACACATCCTGCTAGATAACTCCTACTCAGTCTTCAAGTCCTAATTTAAACATAATCTATTCATTGAAGTAGGGCGCAGGAATTTCGCAGTTGTTGGTTAAAGAATACAAAGTTTCTGTGAAGCAGAATGAAAAGTTATGGAGATCTATTGCCATTATAGAGCACAGTGATTGCTGTAGTTAATAACTAGAAAATTATAGCTAGTAAATGTTTTCACCCAAAACAATGTGGATGAGGTGATCAATATGCCAATTAGGTTGATTTAATCATTTCATGATGTATACACATACTAAAATATTATGTTGTATGTAAATATACATAAAATTTTTGTCAATTATGTCTTAGTAAAGATGAGGTGGAGGAGTCCAACCCGGCAGGGCTCCAGGACCCGTCTGAGCCCCTTGACCTTTGAGCATCGCTTCCGGTCGGTTCAGTGAGTTGGCAAGGCCGCGCTTGTACCCC